>NC_069079.1:66351330-66654361 GCF_025698485.1 Gossypium arboreum | reverse complement strand
AGCATTAACTAGTAAAATGCATGCTGTTTTTGTGAGGTATTAAGTGCAAAATTGACCTCAACATGTACATGAATATTCGGCCTTGGGTAGCCTATTGAAGGCCTTAGCTTTTCCTTGATGCTCAAATAAATTGTAATGAATTGCTTGATGTAGTATAAAATGTGCATGACCATTGTGTATTCAAGCTAAAGAGTGGCCATATGACCATTTAAACTCCTTGTCATATTCGCCATAAGCAAGCACAATGAGGTTTTAATAAATTGAATTTGTTTGAATTAGCTCAAGAGCTAAGAGGGCCACAATTGGACAAGGGGAAGGAAAAGGTGATCGAATAGCCGAAAAAGCCGTTCGACAACATCCGAGGTAAGTCCTCAAGAAGTGACCTTACTTGAATTATGTGAGATGAAGTATGGTTGTGTATGATTATTGATTTATGTGTGTATGAGAAATTGAATGATACCGGGCTAAGTCCCGGGCGAATATGCTTGTGAATATATGTGTGTTTGAGCCTTAGTAACAAAAATGAAATATGTATGTCCAATGATTATTGATGTATGTGTACATGAGAAATTGAATGATATCCGGCTAAGCCCCGAAGACAATTATGCTGGAAATTATATCCGGGCTAAGACCCGAAGGCAATTGTGCTAGTGGCTATATCCGGGCTAAGACCCGAAGGCATTCGTGCGAGTTATTCTATCCGGGCTAAGACCCGAAGGCATTTGTGCACGTGATTATATCCGGTTATATTCCGAAGAATCTTGGGCTGGAGGTGAGTGTTGGTTGCTGTAATGAATTCAATTAGTACACTCGAAAAGCCCAAAGGATAAGGTATGTTATATGTGCATTGGAAAGTCGACATGTTTGAGCAACATTCGCTCAATCGACTAATGAATTTCAATTATTGAATTGATTGATACTTTGTGAAATTATATAATGATGAAGTGTGAAGTAAGAATGTGTATTAATGAAATGATGCATTTGGCTATGTGAATGTATTGCTGTAATTAGAGTTGATTATATTCCTTGAGACTTACTAAGCATAAAATGCTTACCCGTTGCTTTGGCTCTCGGTTTTCTAGATTTCACTCGAAGCAATCGGATTTGGGATCGTTGAAGTCAAGTCATCCACACTATCAAGCCCCCATTTTGGTATAAATTCTTGGTTGAACTTGAAATGGCATGTATAGGACCACCCTTGTTGGTTAAATATGTTGTGATGTATATATATACGGCCATGCGAAAATGGCTCGTAAAAGTGAAGTATCGACTTAGACTAATTGTGGTTTGTATGTATATATATTTGGTGTCATGATGTGGCTATGGCTTGGAAATGGGAATGTTGGTCACATGATCAGCCATTGGCATGGTTAAAATGATCATATATGAACCTATGTATGGCAAGACTAGTTGGTTCATGGAGACTACCAAATAGGTAAGACCTACCTTAAAACAGATGCTGCCAGCTGCAGTGACGTGAATGTGAAAAATCACCAAAATTCGTAGGATTGGAATTAAATAGTGAATAAGCTATGTAAATAAACCTTGATGAGTCTATTTTCATATGGAAGAAACGAAATGGTCATAGGAGTTTCATGTTAAGAGATATTAAAGCTATTGTGAGACAGGGCCAGAACGGTTTCTGGGTTCCCTGTCGTAAATTTAAAAATTTACTATAAATTATCCAGAAAGAATTAGGAGATATACCTTATATGTACAGATTCCATTTTGAGTCTAGTTTCATTAGAAACAAACGGCACCAGTATTAAAGCCCTGTACAGAGAGATATTCAAGTTATACCGCGCGAAGGTCAGAGCAGTCGATCCCTGTAACATGGGTGACTTTAACTAATAAACTGTACCAATTGGCCCAACCAAAAATCCTAGAAATAAATACATGGATGGATATATGAGTCTAAATTCAGGGAAAATTTACGAAACCAGTTTCCGAGTTTTGAAACTCGAGATATGATTTTAAGGCGACAGTGACGCAGTTTTTCCAGCCTGACTGGAAATGTCAAATGGATGGGCAAAACAAGTGAACTTGGCTTGCTAACCCCTCGTGTCCGACACGGCGATGGTCTCGGGTTCGGGTGTTACAATTTTATTGGTATCGAGCCACGGTTTAGTCGATTCTAGGACTACCGTGATGTGTTTGGGTCTAGCTATACATGCCATTAAATGATGAATCGATAGTGTGGTGATTTACGACAATTTGACTTTGTGTTTGTTTATAGCAATGGATCCGATCCCAACCGAAGCGATAGCTGATGATGTGGAGAGTGTGGCGCTGCTCCCGCGCAAGGGACAGCACCGGCGGACTCTCAACCTATGGCCAGCAATCCTAATGACGAGGCTAGGCAAGCCTTTTATAGTGTGATGAACGAATGGTTTAATCAATACATTCGAACCAACACGGCTGTTCCACAACCTCCATTCCCGACAAATGCAACCCCCGCACCTACAATACCTCTGGTGACTGACCAAATAAGGTCAAGTAAGCCCCCGGTCGATAGGATTCGAAAACATGAGGCCACTGAATTTAAGGCTACGGATGATGATGATGCCGAGCGAACTGAATTTTGGTTAGATAACACTATCCGGGTGCTTGATGAGCTATCCTGTACACCCGATGAGTGCTTAAAGTGTACCATCTCCTTGCTACGCGAGTCCGCCTACTATTGGTGGAGTACTCGACTTGTGGTGCCTAGAGAGCAAGTGACTTGGGAATTCTTTCAAACCGAGTTCGAAAAAAGTATATCGATCGAGATTCATCGAACAAAAGCGGAGGAATTCCTTGATCTTAAGCAAGGTTCGATGTCAGTTATCGACTACGAACGAAAATTTGTGAGGCTTAGCCAGCAGCGAGAATGCATTTCGTCCGAAGCTATTATGTATAAACGCTTCGAGGATGGGCTGAATGATGATATAAGGATGTTTGTTGGCATCCTCGAGATACGAGTTCGTAGTACTTGTTGAGCGAGCTTGTAAAGTCAAGAGCTTAGAAAGGAGAAACAAAAAGCTGATGTGGGGCTGGAGAATTCGAAGAGGTCCTCGGAAAGTCTCTTCAACAAGCATCGAAGAGATTTGAGATGATGTGAGCCGGTCTAGAGGCGTTTGGGCTTTTCTATACGAGGACACGATCGACCCCTGTGACCACACGAGTCACCTCGATCCCGGTGGTGGAAATGATCGCCGAGAGAGGCGGAGTGTCCACATTGTGGCAAATGGCATTCGGGAGCTGTTGGTTTCGTGATCGCTCTGCTATAAGTGTGGATCGGCCGACCACTTTATGAAGGATTGCCCGAGGATGCATGAACCGAATGTAAGTCGAGTGCAAACCCGGTGCTACCATCGCCGAGGTAGGCCACCTAGAAATATGGGCAATGTCGTTGGCGGACGAGAGGATCTAGAGATGCTACCATCGGATCTCGAGGCTCGTGCTCTGCTAGGACTTATGCCATACGCGCCTGCCGAGGATCTGCCTCTCCGGATGTTATTACAATTACTTTCACTCTTTTCAATACTAATGTGATTGCTTTGATTGACCTGGTTCTACTCATTCATATATATGTGAAACCTTAGCATCCAAAAAGACTTTGCCCATTGAGTCTCTTGAGTTTGTAATTCGGTGTCAAACCCTTGGGTCATTACGTGCTTTGTCAACAAAGTGTGCAAGAAAAGTCCCTAGTGTTCCGAGGTTCTTGTTTTTCGGAGGACTTGATGCTTTTGCCGTTCGATGAGTTCGACGTTATTCTTGGTTTGGATTGGTTGACCATGCGATGCGGTTGTAAATTGCAAGAGCAAGACTATCGATTTGAGGTGCGCGAATAATGAAATAATTCGGGTTGAGTCTACGGACTTAAAGGGTTGCCACCGTAATATCGGCGATGTTGGCCCGAAATATGTGAGAAAAGGTGCGGCGTACCTTGCGTCGTGCTTTCGATGACAAGGAATCGAAAAAGAAACCCGAATCTGTGCCGTGGTTTGTGAATACCGGATGTTTTCCCGAAGAATTGCGGGTTTACCACTGTTGGGAAATAGAATTTGGCATCGAATTGATACCGGTACCACTCAATTTCGATAGCTCCGTGTCGTATGGCACCAACGGAATTAAAGGAGTTGAAAGCTCGATTGCAAGAATTGGTGGATAGAGGTTTTGCTCGCCGAGTTTTTCGCCTTGGGTGCGCCAAGATTGTTCGTGAAGAAGAAGGATGGAACCATGCGGTACGTGCATCGACTATCGTCGACTTAATAAAGCGACGATAAAGAACAAATATCCGTTGCCACGTATTGATGGCTTGTTCGATCAACTGAAGGGAGCCTCGGTGTTCTCGAAAATAGATTTGAGATCGGGCTATTATCAATTGCGAATCCGAGATTCGGACGTACCCAAGACGCCTTGAGCGAGATATGGTCACTATGAGTTCCTAGTGATGCCGTTTGGGCTCACTAATGCCCTACGCGTATTTATGGATTTAATGAATCGATCTTGAGACCATATTTGGATCGATTCGTAGTCGTGTTCATTGATGACATCTTGGTCTATTCAAGAAATGAGACCGAACATCTTGAACACTGCGGTTAGTCTTGCAAATTTTACGGGATAAGCAATTATATGCTAAGTTCAAGAAGTGTGAGTTACGGTTAAGAGAGGTTAGCTTCTTGGGTCATGTGGTATCTGCATCGGTATTCGAGTCGACCGAATAAAATTTCAGCCATACTTAATTGGAAGCCTCAGAAATATTCTTGAGGTTCGAGCTTTTTGGGGCTTGCTTAGGTTATTACCGACGATTTGTAAAGGCTTCTCAACGATAGCCACGCCGATGACAAAGCTACTCCAAAAGGATGTTAAGTTCGAATGGACGGAGAAATGCCAAAAAGTTTCGATCAACGAAAACTTATTTGACTAAAGCCCCAATTCTAGTGCAACCCGAGTCCGGCAAAGAGTTTGTCATCTATAGCGACGCCTCTCTACTTGGGTTAGGTTGCGTATTAATGCAAGAAGGTCGAGTTGTGGCCTATGCGTCGAGGCAATTAAAGCCACATGAGAAAAATTATCCGACTCATGATCTCGAATTGGCGCCATCGTATTCGCCTTAAAGATTTGGCGACATTACTTATTTGGTGAAAGGTGCCATGTATACTCGGATCACAAAAGTCTCAAATATTTGATGACCCAAAGAGACTTAAATCTGCGACAAAGACGTTGGCTCGAGCTGTTAAAGGATTATGAGCTGATCATTGACTATCACCCGGGAAAGGCGAATGTGGTTGCGGATGCCTTGAGTCGTAAATCGTTATTCACTTTACGAGCGATGAATGTGCACTTGACTGTCCGATCCGACAGTGTGTTAGTGGCTGAATTGAAAGCCAAACCATTATTGACACACCAAATTCGAGAAGCTCAGAAAGTCGACGACGAGTTGGTTGCAAAACGGGCTGCATGTGTTCCGAACAAGGACTCGTAGTTTCAAATCGATGATGACGATTGTTTGAGGTTCAAAAGTCGTCATGTGTCCCAAAGAATTGAACTCATTTCGATAATTCGAATGAAGCCCATTGTAGCGAATGGCATCCACCCGGAGAATCTGAAGATGTACAATGAATTGAAACGTCGGTTTTGGTGGTATGGTATGAAGCGAGATATCTCCGACTTTGTTTGAGATGTTTAATATGTCAACAAGTGAAAGCGGAACATCGGTGCCTTGAGATTACTTCACCAATCACGATACCCGAGTGGAAATGGGATCGAGTCACAATGGACTTTGTATCCGGACCGCCATTGTCGACAAGTAAGAAGGATGCGGTTTGGGTCGTGGTAGATCGATTGACTAAGTCGGCCCACTTTGTCCCTGTCGTCTGATTTTCAATGGACAAATTAAGCGGAATTGTACGTTTCTCAGTTGTGAGATTACACGGGTGCCTATTTCCATCGTGTCGGATAGAGATCCGAGATTTACCTCGCGATTTTGGAAAAAGTTGCAAGAAGCTTTGGGTACCAAGTTGCATTTCAGACCGCCTTTCACCCCAAACCGATGGTCAATCCGGCGGATAATTCGAGATACTTGAGGATATGTTAAGATGTTGCGTCCTCGAGTTTAGTGTTTCATGGGAGCGGTATTTGCCGCTGATTGAATTAAACACAACAACAACTTTCAATCAAGTATTAAGATGGCACCCTACGAGGCCTTATGCGATCGTAAATGCCGTACACCATTGTTTTGGACCGAGCTCGGTGAAAGTAAGATTTTCGGTGGATTTGATTAGGGATCTGAGCAGAAAGTGAAAGTAATCCGTGAAAGTCTGAAGATAGCCTCCAATCGTCGAAGTCGTATCCGGATCTGAAGCGTAAGGATATCGAGTATCAGGTGGGTGATAAAGTGTTTCTCAAGGTATCGCCTTGGAAAAAGATACTCGGGTTCGGCCGTAAGGGCAAGTTGAGCCCGAGGTTCATTGGACCATATGAGATATCGAGCGAGTCGGTCCGTGGCATATCGCTTGATTTTGCCCCCGAACTCAAAAGGTTCACGATGTCTTTCACGCTTTGATGCTTGACGCTATAGATCCGATCCATCGCACGTGATTAGTCCATCAGAAATTGAAATTCAAGCTAATATGAGTTATGAGGAAGAACCGATTCGTATCCTATCATGAGAAGTGAAAGAGTTGCGAAACAAGCGGGTTCCGCTAGTGAAAGTGTTATGGCTCAAGCACGGGATAGAAGAAGCTACTTGGGAGACCGAGAACTCTATGAAAGAGCGATATCCAAACCTATTTACGGTAAGATTTTCGGGACGAAAATTTCTTAAGTGGGGAGAGTTGTGACAGCCAAAATAGACCCTAGCCGGAATGTGGTTTCGGGACCACTAAACCGAGTCATAAAATAATTAATTGTTATATTCTATGCTTACTATGTGTGTGCATGCATATGTGGAAATTTCTTTCTCTAATTTTACCCATTTGTATGAGAAAGTATTAAATAGGGATCAAAGTGAAACATGGTGAAATATGATAGGCTAATTTTAAATGGCTTGTTAGTACATGTTAACAAAAAGGTGGAGTTGCATGTCAAATAATCCCTTCCTAAGGAGGAGTGGCGGCCATGAAAAATTATGGGCAAGGGAAACATGTTCCCAACATGTTTTACTAATGGATGATGTTAGAAATGATAAAATAAGAGTATGGAAAAAAATTAGTGTTAGTAGGATGAGAAACAAAAAAAGTGTTCATCCTTCTCCATAGGCTTGGCGAATGTCCTAAAGAAAGAAAAGAAAAATTTGTTCATCCTTTCTCATCTTCTTGGCGAAAATACTAAGGGAAAAGAGGAGGATTTTTGCTTCATGCTTGGGTTGGAAGAGATCTAGAAGGAGATTTGGCTAAGTTTGCATCAAGATTAAGGTATGTATGAGGTTGTGTTGGGAGTTTCATGCATGGTTTGGTTGCTAACTTGATGTGCATGTTAGCCATGGCTCAAATCCTTGTTATGCCATGGAAATGGTATTTGGCCAAAGTTGTTATGGTGATAAAGCCATTGCATGCTAAGTGTGAAGCTTGATGATGATGCATGCAATGATGGATTGTCTACTCTTGAGTAAGATTTTGAGTTTTCTTTTGTGTGTTTAACCATGATTGAAGTTGAATGGAGCATGATTGTCATATTCGCCATGATGCATTCATGAGCATGGTTCATGCTTCTTGCATGTTAGTTAAAATTTGTATATTTGGATGGCTATGGACACCTTGAAATTCGCCATGCTCATATTGTATATATATGTTTGCACATGATGTTTTGGCTATGAAGTAAGTGATGAATATATTGGTTTAAAGAAGAAGATGTGGAAGAATGCTTGTGAAATTTGCAAGCACAATTCGGCCTAGCACACATATAAGTGCTTGATGCTATATTATAAGTTTTGGGCCACAATGTGCAAAGCATTAACTAGTAAAATGCATGCTGTTTTGTGAGGTATTAAGTGCAAAATTGACCTCAACATGTACATGAATATTCGGCCTTGGGTAGCCTATTGAAGGCCTTAGCTTTTCCTTGATGCTCAAATAAATTGTAATGAATTGCTTGATGTAGTATAAAATGTGCATGACCATTGTGTATTCAAGCTAAAGAGTGGCCATATGACCATTTAAACTCCTTGTCATATTCGCCATAAGCAAGCACAATGAGGTTTTAATAAATTGAATTTGTTTGAATTAGCTCAAGAGCTAAGAGGGCCACAATTGGACAAGGGGAAGGAAAAGGTGATCGAATAGCCGAAAAAGCCGTTCGACAACATCCGAGGTAAGTCCTCAAGAAGTGACCTTACTTGAATTATGTGAGATGAAGTATGGTTGTGTATGATTATTGATTTATGTGTGTATGAGAAATTGAATGATACCGGGCTAAGTCCCGGGCGAATATGCTTGTGAATATATGTGTGTTTGAGCCTTAGTAACAAAAATGAAATATGTATGTCCAATGATTATTGATGTATGTGTACATGAGAAATTGAATGATATCCGGGCTAAGCCCCGAAGACAATTATGCTGGAAATTATATCCGGGCTAAGACCCGAAGGCAATTGTGCTAGTGGCTATATCCGGGCTAAGACCCGAAGGCATTCGTGCGAGTTATTCTATCCGGGCTAAGACCCGAAGGCATTTGTGCACGTGATTATATCCGGTTATATTCCGAAGAATCTTGGGCTGGAGGTGAGTGTTGGTTGCTGTAATGAATTCAATTAGTACACTCGAAAAGCCCAAAGGATAAGGTATGTTATATGTGCATTGGAAAGTCGACATGTTTGAGCAACATTCGCTCAATCGACTAATGAATTTCAATTATTGAATTGATTGATACTTTGTGAAATTATATAATGATGAAGTGTGAAGTAAGAATGTGTATTAATGAAATGATGCATTTGGCTATGTGAATGTATTGCTGTAATTAGAGTTGATTATATTCCTTGAGACTTACTAAGCATAAAAATGCTTACCCCGTTGCTTTGGCTCTCAGTTTTCTAGATTTCACTCGAAGCAATCGGATTTGGGATCGTTGAAGTCGAAGTCATCCACACTATCAAGCCCCCATTTTGGTATAAATTCTTGGTTGAACTTGAAATGGCATGTATAGGACCACCCCTTGTTGGTTAAATATGTTGTGATGTATATATGTACGGCCATGCGAAAATGGCTCGTAAAAGTGAAGTATCGACTTAGACTAATTGTGGTTTGTATGTATATATATTTGGTGTCATGATGTGGCTATGGCTTGGAAATGGGAATGTTGGTCACATGATCAGCCATTGGCATGGTTAAAATGATCATATATGAACCTATGTATGGCAAGACTAGTTGGTTCATGGAGACTACCAAATAGGTAAGACCTACCTTAAAACAGATGCTGCCAGCTGCAGTGACGTGAATGTGAAAAATCACCAAAATTCGTAGGATTGGAATTAAATAGTGAATAAGCTATGTAAATAAACCTTGATGAGTCTATTTTCATATGGAAGAAACGAAATGGTCATAGGAGTTTCATGTTAAGAGATATTAAAGCTATTGTGAGACAGGGCCAGAACGGTTTCTGGGTTCCCTGTCGCAACTTTAAAAATTTACTATAAATTATACAGAACGAATTAGGAGACATACCTTAAATGTACAGATTCCAGTTTGAGTCTAGTTTCATTAGAAACAAACGGCACCAGCATTAAAGCCCTGTACAGAGAGATATTCAAGTTATACCGCGCGAAGGTCAGAGCAGTCGATCCCTGTAACATGGGTGACTTTAACTAATAAACTGTACCAATTGGCCCGACCAAAAATCCTAGAAATAAATCCATGGATGGATATATGAGTCTAAATTCAGGGAAAATTTACGAAACCAGTTTCCGAGTTTTGAAACTCGAGATATGATTTTTAAGCCGACAGTGACGCAGTTTTTCCAGCCTGACTGGAAATGTCAAATGGATGGGCAAAACAAGTGAACTTGGCTTGCTAACCCCTCGTGTCCGACACCGGCGATGGTCTCGGGTTCGGGGTGTTACATATGGCCCAATTTTACATGTATGTGTATGTTTAAGTCCGGTAATGCCTCCCATCCTATCCCGATGTCAGACACGGGTAAGGGGTGTTATATTTAGTGGTATCAAAGCTATGGTTTAGTTAATTCTTGGACTAACCTAGCATGTGTGAGAGTCTAACTATACATGCCACATATAATCTGTGATAGTATGATGTCTCTCGATGCGGATGAGATTTATCTCGCTTAGACAGATATACTCTCCAACTGAGCTACACTGACCATGTTCAATGTGATGCTAAGATGTTTGAGTAAATTACAGTTATGATGAGTCTAAGCTCAGAAAAGTATGAATAAAAGTTCATGATATGTACGTGATGATACGTAAGATGAAAGTTCATGTTGCAATGATAACTTGTGCTTGTTTGATGTTCATATGATGTTGTCCACTTGGTTTATTTGATTAAGTGAATGTGATAAGTAGAAATTCATAAAGGTATGAATAAAGGATCATAATATCATGTTATGGATGGAAATGCCATTGACCGAGTTGTATATTGAATATTGATGAATTTTAATAATATCTTTAAATTAGATAAGGGAATACGTTGTAATAAACTTATCTATGTTTAATTGATAGTTGTATGATGTATATGACTGATTTGCTCAAGTGAATGCATGTATTTGGGTAACTCACCAAAGATACTGATGGAACAAATGCTCATGTATACTGGTTTGGATAATTATGATTGGCAAGCTCTTATAGCTTAAGTAAATGTGCTAAATTGATAGAATTGAGTTATATGATTGTAATGATATGTATATAATGATGCGCAAGATGAAAGTTTAGATTGTAATATGCTTATTCATGTTTGTTTGGCCCTCGTATGATGTTATGTGCATGACTCATTTGAGTAAATGAAAATGATTAGTAAAGTTATTCAGAATCCATAGATTGCATGTATAAGTACACTTGTTTAAATAGGGTAATCAAAAAATCTGCCTAAAACAAACATGAATGTTAGCTTGCCTTAAGTGAATGATATGATGGTGATAAAATGACTATAATGATGAAAATTGTATTGTAAGTATATCTGTATGAGAGACGAGTTAGGGATCTTATGATCCCGCCCTTTACCAAAGTGGTGTTTATAAATAATTTTATGATATCTATGAAATAAGCTCACAAGTGTGAAACCAAAGAGTTCATCTATAGAATGATTATTAATATGGTGAGAGAAGAAATTAACTTTGGTAAATCAACTTATTTAGACACGATGTTGAAAGAATGTGGTAATCACAGTGAACAGATTATGACTGTCTCTCTTGAGGTACCCTAAAGATTCATTTGTTCTCAGAAGTGCTATTGTGACTATCTATCTTCTGATAAATTGTTATTGTACCAGGATGTTTTCTAATCTTGATGTTAGACGAAAGCATTGATAACCAGATTGGTTTATAATCGGTATTGTTCTATTTCTCTCTAGTATTCTGTTATATTCCGTCTGTTGGGATTTTATGAGAAGATGCACATGATGCTATGATTCTATTCCTTTAAATTGATGCTCTGTCCGATATATATATGTGTGGAAAATATATCATCTTTGTTGCATTTTAATTCCAGTGGGTTGAATGATGTTATCTTCTGGACTCCTTTCTCTGAGGAATTATCAAAATCATCCATATTTCTTAAGAGTTTTATTCTTTGCCTTTCGACATGGCATGCTTTCTCGGATTTTTCTATCTTGGATTTCTTTACTTGCTTTCCCTTGTCATCTGTATTCCATAAATTGTCGATTATGGCTCGCATCTAAAGTATGACCGTCAACTTGTGATATTTATATCAAGTACGACAATGCTTCTAATTTGATTGTGGTAACGTGATGATTATAGTATCTAGGTTTCTTTAATTTTTGTGTAAAGAATTGATATCGGAGAGGTATAAGCGATGAAATTGCTAGTTTCAATTTGTATGGTGGATTTCTTTTCTCAAGTAAGTAAATCAAAGTTAATGCCTTCGATTGGAAATATTTATACTACCTTGGGCTAATGCAATTGAAATGGTCTTTGATTAGCATGACAAGTGAATTTTAAATGGTTGTATGTTGAATCCTTCTATCGATTGGAAGAGAGGATTTCTTGAAATGTCATTTATTGATGATTAAGAACGACTTGGTTGTTCCATCGGTATGGGTTATTGTTAGGAAGATTTAATGAGACATGTATGTCCAAATTATTTTTCTCAAGCCTGAGAATAAGATTTTATTTCTTTTCGGGTAAAAGACAAATAGTCAGAATGAAAAGTGTACATAACTTAGAAGACTTTGATATGATTTAAAGCTACTTTGAATGATAAAATTTTCATCTTGTGAAAGTTGAATGGTCTATTACATGTTAGTAAAGCTTTGAATAGACGAGAGCATTATTAACCGAAACCTTTGAACTGCTTCAGTCTGCATTGGGCAGAGACTTCTTGATTTTCAATGATATGTTATTGAATGGTTTATGATGTGTTATAAGATTGAAAGGTAGTGTGATAGCTCAAAGTTTCCGATGTTATAGACAGATCTAAGTTGTTGATGGTATAGATGACTAGAGTCACTAAAATATGATAATATAATTATTGTATTATCTCTAAGAAGAGCATAATGCAGTTACAAGTGTTTGGATAGAAGACCAAGAGCTTATACAGAAAAATTTACAAGAAAAATTATAGGAATAGTTTATTAGTGATCGAGTTTGAAACACGACATTTCTGATCCTTGTGAGTGAATACTTGTCATTTTAACAGAGTTAAAGTTGAATATCAAGTATTATCAGAACTATTTTCGGCAGTGTTGACACTAAAAAGGAAATGAGAAAGAATTACTATGGATTTCATAACTGGATTATCTTCGTCTCTGAAAAAGAAAAATATTACGTGGCTTGTATTAAGTATTTCATGAAATCTACAAATCATGTCGGTATGTACTGAATTCTCGCTTATCAGATTACTGGAATTATGTATCTCTGAGATTGTCGAATTTCTTAAAATGCTAGTCTTTGTTAATTGGTTGAGATTTATATTGTGAATTATTGAGAAAACTAAATGAGGTTCTGAATTTTATTGAAGGCTAGAGGTTGAATTAGCGAATTGTCCGACTGTATAAAATTGTAGAGAGTATAAGGCCATGATAATCGGGCTAGCTATGCCGTTTAAATCCGGAAGGATTCAAATATGTTATGTAGGTATGTGCTATGATAGTATGGATTAGACCTTTGAGTACATAAATTCTCCAATAGAGATCAAGATTCAGTTGATGTGTCATATAGCGAAGAATTACTCATGACTTTAGTATGAGCAATTAAAGAGCTAAGTATTAAGCATAGCCTAAGTAAAAGTTATTTCGCAATGATTATGAGATAGTGAAGTTTATGTGAAAACCGAACCACTCTTCTGGTAAGATTTTCGGGGACAAAAATCCCTAAAGGGGAAAAGTTGTAACATCCCGAATTAGGGCCTACTCAGAACAGTGGTTTCGGGACGACAAATTCGATACAGTAAAATTTGTTTTTATTATATTTCTATGGTCTAAAATTATACGGAATGATTTTCTGAAAATTTTTCATTCGAAAATTTTGACGTTTGGGCACTCAATTTAGTCAAAAGGATAAATAGAAAAAACTGCAAAACTTGAGTTCTAGAAGCTAGAGGTGTTTAATTGCTATGAAATTTTAAATTGTGAGTCCTTATGTGGTAATTAGACCATTAGTTGAGTTGTGGAAAAAAATGGATATGGTTAGGTATGTTTTAAATTGTATTTCATTAAGGGTATTTTAGTAATTTGGCTAATAAAGCCAAAATAACATAAAAAAAAGATGTCATCTTCTTCATTTTTCATGCCATGGCTGAATTTTACAAAGGGAGACCATAGTTAGGGTTTTCCAAACTTTCCAAGCTCCATAGTAAGTCCATTCTGGCCCCGTTTTAATGATTTTTACCTTTTTAAAGTCGTTATCACTCGATCTATCTATTTCTACCAATATTTTAAGATATGGTTGAAGTCTAAGGTTTTGAACCATGATAAATATGTGTGTATTTTGATGTTTAATGGTATATTATGCAAGTTTATGGTTAGAGAAACGACTTTTACTAAGTGATTTTCGGTAAAAATGCATAAAAGGACTAAACTGTAAAAGTTATACAATTTGTCATAAAATTGTGAATTAGTGGAAATTGAGGGTTGATGTAGTTATGAAATTTGTTTGGCTAGGCTTAAAGTACAAAGAAATTGAATGAAAATCAATTTACGAACCTAGGGACAAAAGTGTAAATATGACAAAGTTTAGGGGAAAAACGTAATTTTTCCATAGTATGATTTTTAGATCACATTGACTAATGTGACTAATAAATAGACTAAATGTGATATTATAGATCAAAGAAACGAGGTTCGGACCTAGAACGGGGGAAAAATGAGAAATTGACGGTTAGGTCCCTTTTCGCCATTTTTGGTATCGAGGTAAGTTCCTGTGGTAATAATAATACAACGTTATACTTGAATATTTGTAACACCCCTATCACGTATCCGTCGCCAGAATAGGTGAAGGGGCATTACCAGACTTGAAACTCATATCAGAACAGTAAACTTTTTTTTTTTTTGAAAACATTCCTTTAGATAGATACTAAAGACAGTCAGGGATACAAATTTAAACTTCTATAAGTACACATTCAAAAGATGCCATTTTCGTATGGCTTATATACATTAACCAAAATATTCTTCGGCCACTGGTCTATTCTATACATGTCATAAAATAATTCAAAACATAACAGTAACAAGCAGTGGATAGTGATAGCGTGACTAGTTGCTGACGATCCCCAAGTCTGTAGCTTCCAAATGAGATCTATAAAATAGAGGAAACAAAGTAAACGGAGTAAGCATTACAATGCTTAGTAAGTTTTAAGCAGTGTCAACAAATAACAATCAACTTATAACATAGTTGTTCGTATTTTTATTTCACTCTTCCTTCGGGCATACCATCCCTTTACCAAATATGCACATCTCATCATATACAATAGGCAGATAAACTTTCACATAAAAGTGAGCTCAGGTGACATAGATATATTGTATAATTTTACATAACCTCTCACACTGATCCGATGTCACATAATCATAGGAATAGTCTCATAGATTGCTCACGTATGCATCACATAATACCTTATGATTTAGTTCAAATAAAGCTCACATATAAACTTGGAGTACATACCTGTTTAACCTTTCATATTGAATATATTTATAAGTAATTCTTATTGCGAAGTCTTATAGTTTTAAAATCTACTCGGATTATCAGCGAGACCTTTAGCTCAGATGAAATCTCCACACGAGTCAGCAGGTCTTAACCCAGACATAGTCACCACATATGGTCATCTGGTCTTTAATCCCGGGTTTACATCATAGAGTTTCATGCATATTTATTCACATGTTACAGCATTGACCTCGACTATCATATTTGTAATTTCATTTACCTCATCAAATATCTAATAAAACACACCTTCCGCCGTTTGTCATTTGGCCACAATATATATATATATACACACATCTCATACATATCTCACATTAGCCATTTGGCTTTACCACATATCCATCTCATACACGTTTCGCATTAGCCATTCGGCTTTACCTCATATCCATCTCATACACATTTCGCATTAGCCATTCGGCTTTACCAAATATATACACTTCCAAGTACATCACATTGGCCATTCTGCCTTATCACATATATGCATGTTCACATTCATCACATTGGCCATTCGGCCTTATCACATATATGCATGTTCACATTCATCACATTGGCCATTCGGCCTTATCACACATATGCATGTTCACCTTCATCACATTGGCCATTCGACCTTATCTCATATATGCATGTTCACATTCATCACATTTGCCATTTGGCCTTATCACATATATGCATGTTCACATTCATCACATTGGCCATTCGTCCTTGTCACACATATGCATGTTCACATTCATCACATTGGTCATTCGGTCTTATCCCATATATACACATTCACATTCATCACATAAAATCCTAAATCAAAATATAAATTTTCATGTATTCACATCACAATTATCCAAATATACTTCACATACCATATATACTTTCATGTATACACTTTGTCTTGGCTGAATCTACATCTATCATTTTCCAATGAATAATTCAATTTCAAGCCATACTATCATTTCATATTCGAATACTTATAAACTTAAAATTTCACAAATTTTAATATCAAAGATCCATCTAACACTCATATATCATTTTCTAATAACACAATTTAGAGTTCACGCATGGGTTTAATCAATAGCTTATGAGCAACTAAAACAAGTTTTATCCATGTTTACAACATAACCACAAATTCTCTACAAGCTGTTTTCCTGAGCAACAGTCGTTAAATTATTTGTAACTAGGGGTACGAAATTCTGAATTATGTGCCGTTAATTTTCCATGAAAATAGACTCGTATATCCTCTATCCACAAAATTTTCAGAATTTTTGGTTTGGCCAATCAATACCAGATTTTTCTTAAAGTTTCCCCTATTTTATTGCTTGACTACTCTTCACTAAGAATTTAATTTCTCATTGTACAGAATTCAAAATATGTTTTCGTTTATTTTGTTTGAAACTAGACTCATTAAGGAGTGTAAACATATAATTTTATCTTATAATCATTTTTGTACGATTTATAATGATTTTCCAAATACTGAATAGGGGATTTCGGAGCCGTTCTGACTGTGTCGTACACAACTTTGAAAATCTCATTATCGGCAACCCCTTTACTTACACGATTTCTTTTATACGAAACTAGACGCATCAAGCTTTAATTACATAATTTATCCTGCCTTTAACTCAACTCCCACAATTTATGGTAATTTTTCCAAAACATGCTACTACTGCTGTCCCTAGCAGATTTATACAATTTACTCTGTAAAGTTCTCATTCACATATTTAAAACATAATATCATATATGCCGTCATTTAGAAAAGTCATTGACCTTAACGTATATACATAATTCATATTCATCCCGTTCTAAAACTTAAAACTTACAAAGGAATAAAACTCAAATACTTAAGAACTTACCTAGTATCTTTCTGAGTAGTTACGGGTCGGCTATTTCGTCACTTTAGCTTTCACCTTATCCGAAGTTGTCCCTATGTGCTCCTAAGCTTAATTGAGTAAATTAAGTATATCAACTTCATATGCTTCACTTAATCAAAGCAAGAAATACAATTATCCTCACTATCTCACACATATACGTTCATTCAATCATTACTATGTTACAAGTCAAGTCTAGCTTAGGCTAGATCGAACATATATAATCTTTTAACTCAATTTACGAATCAAGACATATTAGTTATCAAAGGTTGACCATGATACACATAGTGAGCTCCATTTTTATTTTTAACTCACATTCGGCACATAAAAAGATACACAAAATTTTCCACACAAGCTAGTATTTTAGTAATTAATATGATACAACTTAAACCAAAAGTTTACAATAAAATTACAAGGTACATACATAGGGCCCATATACATGTTTATTTTAAAACACCACCCTTTAAACCCTCTAGCTCTACTTACAAAAGACTCTCATAACTAAAATCCATAAGTAAGTCATCCAATTCCACCATTTCAATAAGTATTTTATACCAAATCTAATAACTAAATGTTATTAATGAGATTCATACCAAGATCGAATATTCATTAACAACCAAAGCATATATTCAACAATTTAACAATGTGTTTAACCTCCATGGCCGAATAGATCCTTTCTATTCCATTTAACTACCATAAATTTAAAGTATTTAAATCAAGTTCATGAGTTTCAAATTTCATTACTTCAACCATTCAAAGCCTATCTAATTTCTCAAATAGATTTCTAATACAAGAATTAAGCCAACCTACTAACCTTAACACCCACTACTTATGTACAAAAATTTATCCACCCTAGCATTTAGTTCATTCGGCCATTCTTCACTCAACCAAACAAAATTTTATAGCAAACTCGTATGACCAAGCACACACATATACTTACATCCCAATACTCATAATATACAAAATTCACATTTTAATAAATTATCTTAAACAATGCCGAATCCTTAAGTGATTAAACATCAAATTTTACTCAATTCAAAACATATAAACAACATTTATTCATGACATCAAGCATCTTTATTTCGGCTATTACTAGTATAAGCATTAACCATTCATGTTTTTAGAAACACCAATTTCTTTCCTCAACACATTCATCATCAAAATTCAAATAAAACAATCAAAATTCCTTCCTTTATAACCATAACCGAATGCTCCATTCACCCATCATTATTGAAAATTTTAGCATGGGCTAAGCAAGAACCATGATAATTTACCTATAACAAGTAAACATTTCACAAATTTAACATAATATACTAACCTCCATAAAGATTCAAGTGACCGAAATTCCTCCCCTCCTTTCTTTCTTCTATTCGGCCAAGTTGAACAAAGAGAGAACTTTGTTTTCATCACCAAATTTCCTTATTTTTATTTAAAGTATAAAACCATTTAACTAAAATTAATACATATTTTAATATGAGTCCATCATCTTGGCCGGCCACTACTAGCAAAAGGGGTTATTTGACATGCAAGTCCAAGTATTTTTATAACATGCATTAATAAATTACTTCAACATTTGCCTAACACATTTCTTAAATTTTCTCACATAAGTCCTATTTAATAATTTCGCATACAAATGATAAAATTAAAGTATGAAACTTCCACACATTCATATTCACATATAATAAGCATCGAATATGACTGTTAATTATTTTTATGACTCGGTTTAGTGGTCCCGAAACCACTTTCCGACTAGGGTCAAATTAGGGGTGTCACAACTCTCCCCCCTTTAGGGATTTTCGTCCCCGAAAATTTCTACTGATGCATAGTTTAGGATAACGTCCTCTTATTGAATTATATCCATATAAACATTAGCTCATCGATAGCAATTGTAATTCATTATGATTTCGCATCGATCTATAAAATCAGTTTCTCATCTTACAACAAATACATAAACATTTCTACAAGTATGCACATATATCTCATTTTCTTGATTTCATAAGCAATAATCACTTAATTTAATTCACAAATGCATTTCAAACACATATTAAGCACATATTAACATGTATAATTCACATCATCAACCCACATATTTGTAACCCACATTTCATTCATGTATAAACTGTAACCTGACCGAAAGTACACATATACTCAAACATCCCAATAAATATCCTTTATAACTCCATCATATCTCACTATTCAACTTAACCTATTTCCAACAAAATCAACTTCCACATACACGAACATTGAATTCATTTAGCACATTCAATCATCAGTTAACGATACCCGTATACAATCGATTTGGCATAAAGCCTCATATAGTATACCGGCATGGGATTTATTTTAGTACATAACCCATATATCCAAAATTATCAGCATTCATCAAAAATTCTTACAGACTTTCAAATGTCGAACTTAATCGAAATAATTTCTTGAACATGATTAACAAAAATAAGGGTCATTTAGCAATAGCACATATGACTTCATATACCAAGCATCCCCTAAACTAAATCCATAACACATTTATAACATGAATTCATTTCTTAACAACATATCCACCATCTTAAATCAATGGCTTCGTTCCATACGAGGTCTTACATGAATCTTGTTTTACTCGCTTAATGTCTACTGACCGATCTCGCACGCATAGTGCTCGGTTGAAGAACTTGCACTCTTAGTGCCTCTAATCATTTGCACATATAGTGCCCCTATTCATTTGTTGTTACACATTGAAATGACTTAACCAAGTCTATAAACATCATGTATGTACACTTTTAAACATATCCTTTCATTTAACTTTGAATTCGTATAGTAATGAACACTTAAACTTTGTTCAAATTACCAGCATGAAGCCTACTAGGCACGAAGGCCCGAATACACATCACCAACATGAATGCTCTTCGGGACTTAGCCCGGATATAACACCAGTACGAATGCTCTTTGGGATTTAACCCTGATATAACTCCAGCACGAATGCTCTTCGAGACTTAGATCGGATATACCTCCAGCACGAATGCTCTTCGAGACTTAGCCCGGATATATCACCAGCACGTATACTCTTCGGGACTTAGCCCGGATATAACTCCAGCATGAATGCTCTTCAAGACTTAGCCCGGATATATCACCAGCACGTATGCTCTTCTGGACTTAGCCCAGATATAACACCAGCACGTATGCTCTTCGGGACTTAGCCCGGATATAACACCAGCACGTATGCTCTTTGGGACTTAGCCCGGATCATATATAACTCTCAATTCTCATGTACATATACATATATAACAATACACATTAGTATTTCATTTACATTACTTGAATACAAACACAACATGCTTATCAACCTTTCAACTTTCAGTTCCATAGCCACATACAAAAATCACATTTATAGTCATAACACTCTTTCAAAATTGCATCACTTATACCCTTATAATTCAATCCAAATCAAAATTCAAATACGAGTACATGATATGCACCTGATCAACTTAATAATTTAAGCATATCCAAGTGAAATTATATCGCAAATTCTCATAGTCAGAAGCTTCCTACAGCTCGATCGGGATCAAGATTCATTACAATACAATAAACACATTTTAATAGTCAAAAATCATCACACTATCATTTTATCACTTTATGGCATGTATAAATAGACTCACGCGTGCTACGTTAGTCCTAGAGTCGACTAAATCGTGGCTCTGATACCAAATATAATGTAACACCCCTATCCCGTATCCGTCGCCAGAATAGGTGAAGGGGCATTATCAGACTTGAAACTCATATCAGAACAGTAAAAAAAATTTTCTTTTTTTTTTTTTGAGAACATTCCTTTAGATAGATACTAAAGACAGTCAGGGATACAAATTTAAACTTCTATAAGTACACATTCAAAAGATGCCATTTTCGCATGGCTTATATACATTAACCAAAATATCCTTCGGCCACTGGTCTATTCTATACATGCGATAAAATAATTCAAAACATAACAGTAACAAGTAGTGGATAGTGATAGTGTGACTAGTTGCTGACGATCCCCGAGTCTGTAGCTTCCAAATAAGATCTATAAAATAGAGGAAACAAAGTAAACGGAGTAAGCATTACAATGCTTAGTAAGTTTTAAGCAGTGTCAACAGATAACAATCAACTTATAACATAGTTGTTCGTATTTTTATTTCACTCTTCCTTCGGGCATACCATCCCTTTACCGAATATGCACATCTCATCATATACAATAGGCAGATAAACTTTCACATAAAAGTGAGCTCAGGTGACATAGATATATTGTATAATTTTACATAACCTCTCACACTGATCCGATGTCACATAATCATAGGAATAGTCTCATAGATTGCTCACGTATGCATCACATAACTACCTTATGATTTAGTTCAAATCAAGCTCACATATAAACTTGGAGTACATACCTGTTTAACCTTTCGTATTGAATATATTTATAAGTAATTCTTATTGTGAAGTCTTATAGTTTTAAACTCTACTCGAATTATCAGCGAGACCTTTAGCTCAGATGAAATCTCCACACGAGTTAGCGGGTCTTAACCCAGACATAGTCACCACATATGGTCATCTGGTCTTTAATCTCGGGTTTACATCATAGAGTTTCATGCATATTTATTCACATGTTACAACATTGACATCGACTATCATATTTGTAATTTCATTTACCTCATCAAATATCTAATAAAACACACCTTCCGCCGTTTGTCATTTGGCCACAATATATATATATATATATATATATATATATATACACATCTCATACATATCTCACATTAGCCATTTACCTAAAACAAGTAAACATTTCACAAATTTAACACAATATATTAACCTCCCTAAAGATTCAAGTGACCGAAATTCCTCCCTTCTTTTCTTTCTTCTATTCGGCCAAGTTGAACAAAGAGAGAACTTTGTTTTCATCACCAAATTTCCTTATTTTTATTTAAAGTATAAAACCATTTAACTAAAATTAATACATATTTTAATATGAGTCCATCATCTTGGCTGGCCACTACTAGCCAAAGGGGTTATTTGACATGCAAGTCCAAGCATTTTTATAACATGCATTAATAAATTACTTCAACATTTGCCTAACACATTTCTTAAATTTTCTCGCATAAGTCCTATTTAATAATTTCGCATACAAATGATAAAATTAAAGTATGAAACTTCCACACATTCATATTCACATATAATAAGCATCGAATATGACTGCTAATTATTTTTATGACTCGGTTTTGTGGTCTCGAAACCACTTTCCGACTAGGGTCAAATTAGGGGTGTCACAATGTTAATGCTTGATATTACATGAATTGTAAGTACATGTGTAAAGAATGTGACAATGTAATATATTTTGATGTGTTAACATTATGTGATAAATGTTTCATCATTATTATGTATGATATGCCAAATGGTAACTTTGTAAGTATGAATGATATTGCTCGTTATCCACGACGTTACGAGCAAGTACGATGGAGATGTTATGTACATGTGAGAAAAAAAATTCAGTTTGACTTTAGGAACAGTTTAGGATACAAGTGACATGTCACTAGGAATTAAGAAATCTCAACTCATTTAGTTGGTCTGGGTTCGTGATATGTATGTGGCATCCGAGCTCGTTGAGTTGGTCCGAGTTCATAATGGATGTGATACATGTAATTGGTTTCTGGGAAATGGTCTGTAAGTCCTACCGGTGGCTAGGTAATCCTTGAGTGGTTCAGATACCTGACAGCTTGTGTGAGTAGCCCGTGTAGTTACACCTTGACTGATAGCTTTTATGAGCAGGCCCGTGAGTAGCTCCATGGCGAGCGTTACATGTTATGAGGTAGCTTAGGCTGCGTATGTATATATGGCACTTATGTGCTAGTTTTTTTACGTATCCAATAGTATTTCGAGTGTCCAACGGGGAATACAATGGATGAGGTGATGATAGTCCCAAAAGGGTATGTCAAAGACACGATTGAATATGTGAAAAATGTTGAACGGGTATAGGTATGTACACTAAGCTTATGGTTATTAGGACTTTGAAATGTTGAGACCTCGATAAGCTAAGATACATGAATTATGATTATGAATTTTGTTGCAATATCATGCTAACTTACATTTCTAATTGAATATGGAATCCATGAATGTTGAGTTCATGATTAGTTGAAAATGAACTTAAGATAGTTATCATCATATTGTACTAAAATAGTTTTGGACAACAGCAGTAGTCTACTTTGAAAATCCACCATAACTTGTGAAAATCAAATTAGAGACTGAATAAGATATGAAATTAAAGCTTATTGAGTCTAGTTTCACATAGAGGAAATGTTGTAAGCAAAATAATTTCATATTATGATATAATTTAATTTTTGTGAGATAGGGTCAGAGTGATTTTTGGCTCCCCTATCTTAACTTTGGAAAATCACTAAAACATTGTAAAAGAATAATTATGGATTAAAACTAATATGACTAAGTTATTAATAAGTATACTTTCAAGAGAAATAGACGGGAACATCATCCGGATCCCGTACTATGAGATAATTAATTTTTAGTAAAGAAAGGTCGAAGTTGTCAAACAGTAGAACAGGGGTAACATTAAAGAATAAACTATACTTATTAGCTAGACCAAAATTTCTAAAAAATTTATGGTAAGAAGATATGTGAGTCTAGTTTTAGGGAAAATTAGCGGATCTTAATTTGGAGTTTCTTATCTCTAGATATAAATAATTTAGTAACTATGACTCGAGAAAATAGCTTGACCAGAACATAAATAAATGTGTAATTATAATTGTATTATCTTAAGAAGCTTGTTGACATATTACTTATCATTTTCATATGGACTTACTAAGCTATAAAGCTTACTCCCACCTTTCCATTTCTTTAGTGCTGTCAGGTTAGCTTGGGGTTAGAGGCAGCATCACACTATCAAATTATAAATTTGGGGTGTTAAGAAACCTTTAAGTGTTTTCAAGTGACTGGCAAGTATAGAGACATAGCCTTTTGATATATGTGTTCCATGATTTGGCCAAGTGTATTGGCTTATAATTATTCAATTGTATATAGCCATGATATGTGGCTTATATTGATTATTGCGTTGTAACCCTATTATCTGTGCATGCACATGCTTAAAAGTTTCATGTGATGTGAGTATGTGACTTGATGTGGTGTGCAATGTCTTAAACAAGCATGTTATTCTACGCATGTGAAATATGTTGGTATGGTATAAAGTTATGAGTTAGCCTTGAATATGAATTTTGATGATTAAGTTGAAATCTTTTGGTATGATGGCAACCATGATATAAAAGTATAAGTGATATCATAATAGAAAAGGCCAAATGAGTGTGTAAAACACATGAATCATGACATGCAAATGCTATGTTTGTGGCCTAAATGAAGTTGTTTAATCGTTAAATGGAGGCCATGTTATATGTCCTTGATGTTGTATAAATGTGTGAGGGTTTATGGTAAGGCTTGGAAAATTGCCTAAGTGTTGGCCACACGGGCAGAGACACGGCCGTGTGTCTCAACCGTGTGGGGAACATGACCTTAACACATAGGCGTGTGACTTGGTCGGTGACCCCATTTCATTGTTGACATCATAAACAGAGACTTACACGGGCTGAGGACACAGGTGTGTCCCAAGCCACACAGGCATGTGACTCTCTAAATATGGAAAATTCCCTTAGTGTTGTAAAATTTCCGGAAGTTCTCAGTTTAGTCCTGAACCACCCCGATGTATGTTTTGGACCTCGTAGGCTCGTATAAGGGATGATATGCATTTGTTTGAATGTTTTTAAATTGGTTGAAATTTTATGGCCCGGTTTTACATGAATGTGTATGTTTTAGTCCGGTAATGCCTCTTATCCTATCCAGGTGTCAGACACGGTATGGGGTGTTACAACAAAATCACCAACAAATTTAGAAATTAGGGTACAGGATAGCTAGAACAGAAGCAACGATCACAAAAACATAGAAATCATCAAAAACCTAGTCAAAACTGTACCTTAATCAAGCTTTTAAGTTGGCAAACCCTAAAATGAATTTTATGCTTTCTCCTTTCATTATAATCGGCAAAAGATGAATGAAAATTGACTTCATTTTGGTTTTTGTTTTGATTAATATAAACTTAATAATCAATTGCCAATTTTACCCTTAATGAAAACATTATAAAATAACCTAATACAAGCCCATTTATGACAATTTCCACTTCCAATGGTCAAATTACAACATAAGGACCTTTCATTTAATAAGCCATGACAATTAAGCACATTTAATAAGTGGAATGCAACTTTTGCATTTTACGTGATTATGTCCGTTTCTCAAATTAAGCATCTAAACGATAAAATTAACTCACGAAATTTTCACACATACATATTCACATGTTGTAAACACATAAAATAATATTAAAATAATTTTACGATCTCGGATTTGTGATTCTGAAATCACTATTCCAATTTAACTAAAAACCGGACTGTTACAACACTAATAACATTTAATAATATATATGAGAAAATTCTTAGTTTCTTCTCTAATTGCATATTTAATGGGACATTGGAAACCCTCATGATCTTTTGAACTACACCAACAATATTTCACGATAGGTGAGAAATCAATCGTACTCCTCCTTTCATTTGGCCGTCTCCCCTTGAATTGAAAACTAATTTATGGCAACCTTTCCCATCACAATAAGTCTCCTCATCATTATTTCCATGAAATTGTAGAACTGAGAACATTAATTTAGCTAAATAATGTTGCTAGGGTCATTATTAACCAAAGTCTCGTCATTTGCATAAGGGACACATTAGACATTATTTGCACAAAGACGAGGTTGGTCAACTTCATTTTCTCAATTACGATTTTGACACTCAATTTGGGTTCTTAGATGAGCCAGTTTTTTGTTGATTGTGTCTAGAATAGTGTCTTGTTGATCTTGAACATCTTGAGCCTGTAGATCTTTTTGCAACTTTGCAAACTTTTTGAATTTATCATTGACATGAAAAAGGCCTTGTTGAAGCTCTATCGCGAAACCAGCAAGGTTCTTTATGGTAACTGGTGGCTTATCACTTGGATTATAACTCCCTTTGCTAATATAAATATCACGAGTCATTGTGAAAGCTTGAAAAGAACACAACACTCAAAAAGAAAAACATTAAGCAAACCTCACCATTATGCACTTAGAAATAAAATTAAATTCTCAATGAGATAATAATTGATCTTGTGAGTCTTTCAAAAGTGCTTATATCAACTAATCAGAATGTATTAGAGTTGAACTAGCAAAACAAACCAAGTAGCACTGGAAAACCAAAATCCACTCGACGCCAAAGAATTGTGTTGAATGGAGGAAGGAATGTGCAACTTGCTTAAACCTACTAACAAAAGAAATTATAAAGTATTAGAATGTATAAAATAACAAAAAAAAAACAAAAAAAATGAATACCTAATGCTCCGAGTCAATGAAAACTCCTGAAACTCGAAAACCCGAAAAATTGTGGAGCAACTTGACAAACTTCGTTCATGGTGTTCCTGATTTCTAAAAATCATGAAATTTAAACTGAAAAGTTTTGGCATGAAATGCAACCCATAGACTATATTTTTTCATTTTTTATTTTTCTCACAATTTCTATTTTTCCCTATTTTTCTTAATCACTTTTTTTTGAGAAATATTTTTTTAATATTCTAAGAGAGTGCCAAGAATCAGTATGTAAAATTTCATATTGATTGAAAAATGTTTACCAGCTAAAAATTACTTTTTTCAAAAGAAATTATGGGTAACAAACAGGTTTAAGGTTGTTTGCTGGAAATCGATTTATAAGAACACAAAAGACACCTAAAACACCCAAGAAACTGATACCAAATTATATGGATGAGAGTGGAAGATGATCGTAAGTTTTTCAAGTCGTAGATTTGACTTAGGGCTCTAAACGATTGGAAAGAAACTTAGATTTTGACATAACTGAAACACAAATAAATTGTAATATTGTAACACCACAAACCCAGCCTAGACGTTACAGCCGAATCCGGTCTGTCACATTACCTACCACTAACCAAGTTACCTAGTTTACTAAAGTTCGGGTGAGCTTTGCAAAAACCATTAATGAAGTTTTAAGTGAAATGTTCCGATTCACTAGTGTGAGTCCTATCCATTATAGATTGTTAAGGGTTTAGAAAAATGTGACTTCTGTTGCACCTTGAAAAGTTTCGTTTTGAAGACGTTTGATTGTCATGTCAGTTTGAAACAAGTAATTTTTGATAAACTTAGAGTTAACCAATTTCAAGGAATCAATTTAAGTGATGTGAATCTCAAGTCGAAAACGATATAAGTAATTTTAAAAACCCAAAATAAAAATAATAGAACGGCCTTATTACAACTTTAACCAAAATAGAAATAATCAAAAATAAATGCGAAATTTAAAAGGAAGCTACTTGAAACTTATTTAAAACCAGAAATTTAATCTTCGTGGCCACTCTGAATCTCGCCCAGCTCCAAGTCCCCCAGCTAGGGCTCACCTACAAGGATGGAAGAGAAAGGGGGTGAGTTTGGAAAACTCACTGTATATGGAAAACCCATCCAAAGCCAAGCTAGCTCAAGCCTGTTGGGCCTAAGCCCTATTCAGATAACCGCGGTACTAGGCCGAAAGGCTTTTTCAGAATACGATAAACTGGGCCTTAGACCCTTTTCAGATAACAGTATGGCCCATAGGCATATTCCAGAATAGAACAAACATATTCGTGTATGCAAGCCCAACCCAGCCTATAACGAACCGCTACACTCCACCCATACCAGCCCTCCACTCCATGTGGGGAATAGCTCAACCCACCCAGCCCTACACTCCACAGTTGCAGCATAGCTGCTCAGATATCAGTAAGTTGAGGCAAAGCCTCTAGTACGTAGTCAAGCCACTTTCAGTACTTCCTCCATCAATAACCTAGTCCCATGCATCAGATAATGATAACATGGCATGCAGTAAATAGTAACAGTCAAACATGCATTCAGGTCAACCTTAACCGTAGGGGTATATCAGTAATTTTGCTCCTAGGGGTAAAGCTGTAAACTTTCCACCTATAAAGGTATTTCAGTACTTTTATCAGTTTTAAGGGTTCTCATGAATGTTACGGTCCTTACTAGCCCAATTGTCATCGCAGTAACTTATTTATCTCAATTTCACAAGTTTAGCCATTGGGCCCTAAAACCCCTAATGGGCCCTATAGTGTCCATTAGCAATTTAAGCTCATTTAATTCAAGTTTTATGACCAGTTTACCGGTTTAAGCAGTTTTGATTCTACAGTCTAACAGAACATACTTATTGCATTTTTTTATATTATAAATATTTTTATTATTTATTTATTTATTAACCCGTATGAGCCAGTAAGCCCATTGGGCCCATTTTTAGCCTATCGAGGCCCAATATCGAAGTGCACGAAATTTCACACACGACTAACTTACCACTTTGCGATTTCAGATGTAATGATTTCTAAACGTCTTGTGAGCACTCGCACACTCACAAGCCCACGAAATGCCGGAATTTCGGCATTTCGGCTTTTGCCGAATTGAACTATGAGAGGGTGTTCGATACACACCTATTTCACGACGACTGCTACTGAGATCCCTTGCGATGTACTACAATTGATTACCACAATTCTTAGATTGCAACCCACAACAACCAATCCCAATATCCAGCAACTCATATTCGAACCATGCCCCTAAAGCCTTTAGAATCTTACCTTTTTGCCGAAAACCAATGATTAGATCTAAGTCTAGTTGTTCCAAAGATCCAAGCCTCGAATCAAACCTCTAGAAGACACTAATCACCAAAAGAAATCATCGGTTAAAGACCTTTAAAGCCCTATGCCCAAATCAACAGCCTCCCTAGATTTCAGGGACTTCGGCTTTTCTAAATTGTAAAATAAGACTATATCTGAGGTGATGAGCACTTACCACTTATTCCTCCTTGATTTCTACGCAGATCTGATACAGATCTATCCTCTAAACGATAGTAGAACTCGAATCCAGAAGATCTGAAGTTTCGACTATAAGTCCCTAAATCTATGGTATTTCGGCTTGTTAAGTGATGAAGAAGATGACGATTTGAGGCTATAACTTTGAAGTAATGTTGCCGACAGATACTAAGGGTTTAGAGAAGATTAAAGTTGATCAAAAAGAACAAAAATAACTGAAGGATTTTGGCTTGGAGAAATCGGCACAATAAGTGAGTTTTCAGGATTTCGGCTTTTATGGCAATCGACTATAGAGATTTTGTGGAGGATGGGATTGACAGAGGAGGTGAGTAAGGTGATCAGAAGGTTTTGGCTAGAAGAAAAAGCAAAAAGGAAGAAAGAAAATGAAGGAAAAAGAGAGGAAGAAGAAATCGGCACCAAGGAGAAGGAATTTGCGTTTTCGGTTTTTTGTAAGAACTCAGAAAGGATGAATAGCAGTGAAAGCTTTCAGGTGGCTAACCCTAATTCTCCAAGACAAAAAAAGAAAAGAACCTAACCCTAATATCAACTAAAACAAATGGCCCAACCTCCCTAAGGCCCTTGCCGAAATTCACTTAAGTGATCACATGCCCGGCACGTGCCTAAAATTAAAAAGTAACCATATGCCTACCTTGCAACTTGAACCTTGGAGCTTTAATTCCTTCCCAGAAGCCATTTTTTTTAGGAACTTAGTGGCACCACCTTGCCACTTTACCAAGGCCTTATTTGTGTCATAATTTTCGAAGTTCTTCTTAAAAGTCTACTTAACCAAGTCTCCTATTCACTTAAAATCCAACCTTGATATTTTACCGTGTTTAACTTAGGCCTGGGCCTTCTAAAGGCCCACTAACACACTTAAACACAATTCCAATACTCAGAACACCAAAATTTCAAAATTTACCAAAAATCACAGAAACCCGAAAAATCCAAAAAATCAGGGTGTTACAACTCTACCCCTCTTAATTGAGGGCATTGTTGACGCATAGTCTCTTCTGACTCCCAAGTAGCCTCTTCCCTTCCATGATTACGCCATAGTACTTTCACCAATGGAACCAACTTCCTTCTTAAAACTTTAACCTCTTGATCTAAAATTTGCATGGGTTCCTCCTCAAAGGTCAAATCAGTCTTTACTTCAATCTCCTCCACTGGCACAACATGTGAAGGATCCGATCGATATCGCCTCAACATGGACAAATGAAAGACGTCATGGATTCTATCCAACTCCAGTGGTAACTCTAACTGATATGCTACTGGCCCTACCCATTTAAGAACCCGATAAGGCCCTATAAACCGCAGACTCAGTTTACCTTTCTTGCCGAACCTCAAGATCTTCTTCCAAGGTGAAACCTTCAAGAAAACCATATCCCCAACAGCGAACTCAATCTCTTTACGCTTTAGATCTGCATACAACTTCTATCTATCAGATCTGCATACGAACTCAATCTCTTATCAACTTAACCTTACTTTCAGTATCTGCCACTAATTTCGGTCCAAGCACTTGTCGTTCACCCAACTCTGTCCAACACGTAGGCGTACGACATCTTCGCCCATAAAGTGCCTCATATGGAGCCATCTGAATACTTGCTTGGTAGCTGTTGTTGTACGCAAACTCTACCAATGGCAAGTAGTCCTCCCAACTACCACGAAAATCGATGATACAACCTCTTAACATATCCTCCAAAACTTGAATAACCTTTTTCGACTGTTCATCTGTCTAAGGGTGAAAAGCAGTACTGAAATCCAATCGTGTACCCAACACCTCCTGCAACTTCTGCCAGAACCGAAATGTAAACCTAGGGTCTCGATCAGAAATAATTGACAATGGCACCCAATGCAGTCGCACTATCTCCGCCACATACAACTTGGCTAACTTTTGCAGTAAGTAATCAGTACGAACAGGTATGAAATGGGTAGATTTCGTTAACCTATCCACAATTACCCACACAGAATCTTTCTTGGTGGGTGTCAAAGGTAGCCCACTCACGAAATCCATAATTACTCTCTCCCACTTCCATAGTGGAATTTTCACCGGCTACAGTAATCCAGAAGGTAATTGGTGCTCGGCCTTAACTTGCTGGCACGTCAGACATTTCCCAACCAATTTAGTCACCTCTTGTTTTAGTCCAAGCCACCAGTACACCTCTTGCAGGTCTCGATAAAACTTATTTCCTCTAGGATGCATAGACAAGGTCCACCATGAGCCTCTTTTAGAATTGATCGCCTCAATTCAGGGTCTTTCGAAATACAAACTCTTCCACGAAAGCACAGAACTCCGTCAGTATTCAGTCCAAAATCCTCATTCTCACCATTCTTAACTTGCCGAAACTGAAGAACTAACGAATCATCCTTCAACTGTTTTTATTTAATTTGTTCAGTCTAAGTAGGCCTCACTTGCAATTCTGCCAATAGACTTCCATCGTCGAACAGACTCAAACGTGCAAACAAGGCTCTCAAATTAACAACAACCCTTCGACTCAAAGCATCAGCCACCACATTAGCCTTCTTGGGTGGTACTCAATCGAACAGTCGTAATCCTTAAGCAACTCTATCCATCTTCGTTGCCTAAGGTTTAACTCCTTCTGAGTCAACAGATACTTTAGGCTCTTATGATGTATGTATATAATACACTTTTCTCCATATAAGTAATGTCTCCAAATTTTCAATGCGACGATCACTGCTGCTAACTCTAAATTGTGCATAGGGTAGTTCGCTTCATGAGGCTTAAGCTGTTGCGAAGCATAAGCGACCACCTTACCCTCTTGCATCAGTACGCATCCTAACCCTAAATGCGACACATCGCTATACACAGTGAAGTCCTTCCTAGACTCTGGTTGAATCAACACTGGTGCCTTAGTCAATACCTTTTTCAACTGGTCAAAAGCTTTCTGCTGTTTTTCAGTCCAGACAAATGCTACTCCTTTCCTTAACAGTTTCGTCAATGGTGCAGCAATTAGATAAAATCCCTCTACAAACCTTCTGTAATATCTTGCCAGACCCAGAAAACTTCAAATTTTTTATGCTGACTTCGGTGGTTTCCATTCCAAAACTGCCTCAATTTTTCAAGGATCCACTCTAATTCCCTCGGCAGAAACCACATGACCTAGAAAAGTCACTTCTCACAACCAGAATTCACACTTACTAAACTTTGCATAAAGTTGCTTCTCTCTCAGCACTTGCAGCACAATACGTAGATGCTCATCATGCTTCTCCTCAGTTTCCTAATATACCAGAATATCATCGATAAAAATGACCACGAATCGGTCCAAGTAAGGTTAGAATACTCAATTCATCAGATCCATGAAAGCTGCAGGTGCGTTCGTCAACCCAAACGGCATAACCAGAAACTCGTAATGACCATATCGAGTTCTAAATGCTGTCTTATGAATATCCACTTCCTTTACCCTTAGCTGATGGTATCCAGATCGAAGGTCAATATTGGAAAATACTGAAGCTCCTCTAAGTTGGTCAAATAGATCGTCAATTCTAGGCAGTGGGTATTTGTTCTTTATCGTCAGTTTGTTCAACTGGCGATAATCGATGCACATACGCATTGTCCCGTCCTTTTTCTTCACAAACAGGACCGGTGCTCCCCATGGAGACACACTCGGTCTAATGAAGCCTCTATCCAACAACTCTTGGATTTGTTCCAGGCAACAAATCGATTCCAAACTTGACTTCTCGATTCGGAGGTAATCCAGGAAGCTCTTCTGGGAAAACATCTCGGAATTCTCTAACAGTTCTAACTATCACCATCGTTAGATCCTTAATTTCAGCTTGCCTTACAAAAGCCAAATATGGCTCGCATCCCTTACACATCAGTTTCTCAGCCCCCAAATGTGACACCCCTAATGTGACCCTAGTCGGAGAGTGGTTTTGGGACCACGAAACCGGGTAACAAGAATAATTAGGTGTTATATTCTGTGCTTATTGTATGTGGAATTTGTATGCGTAAATATTTCGTGTCTTGATTTTTATTAATTAGGTGCAAATTTATAAGAAAGGACCCATGTGCTAGGACTTGAAAATGTGATAGGTGTATTTTTAAGTGGCCTAATAATGCATGAAGTGAAATAAATGGAGTTGCATGCCAATTATCCCATTTCCTAAGGTGGATGGCCGGCCATGACAAATTATGGGCAAGGGAAAACATGTTTCCAACATGTTTGGCTAGTGAGTTATGTAGAAAGTATTATAATAAAAATAAGCATAAAAAATGAAAAAAAAAGAAGGATGAGCTTGGATGCCCTTGTTGCCGTGAGTAGAGGAAAAGGAGGAGAAATTTTGTCCATCCATTTTCACTTCTTGGCCGAAAATACTAAGGAAAATGGGGGAGGATTTTTGCTTCATGCTTGGTTTAGAAGAGATCTAGAAGGAGATTTGGCTAAATTGCATCAAGATTAAGGTATGTATGAGGTTGTGTTGGGAGTTTCATGCATGTTTTGGTTGCTAACTTGATGTGCATGTTAGCCATGGCTCAAATCTTTGTTATGCCATGGAAATGGTATTTGGCCAAAGTTGTTATGGTGATAAAGCCATTGCATGCTAAGTGTGAAGCTTCATGATGATGCATGCAATGATGGATTGTCTACTCTTGACTAAGATTTTGAGTTTTCTTTTGTTCAACCATGATTGAAGTTAAAAGGGCATGATTGTCATATTCGCCATGATGCATTCATGAGCATGATTCATGCTTCTTGCATGTTAGTTAAAATTTGTGTTTTGGATGGCTATGGACACCTTGAAATTGACCATGCTCATATATGTATATATATGTTTGCACATGATGTTTTGGTTATGAAGGAAGTGATGAATATGTTTGTTTAAAGAAGAAGATGTTGAAGAATAATTGTGAAATTGCAAGCACATTACCCTAGCACACATATGAGTGCTTGATGCTATATTATAAGTTTTGAGCTACAATATGCAAAGCATTAACTAGTAAAATGCATGCTGTTTTTTGTGAGGTATTAAGTGCATAATTGGCCTCAACATGTACATGAATATTCGGCCTTGGGTAGCCTATTGATGGCCTTAGCTTTTCCTTGATGCTCGAATAAATTGTATTGAATTGCTTGATGTAGTATAAAATGTGCATGACCATTGTGTATTCAAGCTAAAGGGTGGCCATATGACCATTTAAACTCCTTGTCATATTCGGCCATAAGCTAGCACAATGAGGTTTTAATAAATTGAATTTGTTTTAATTAGCTCAAGAGCTTAGAGGCCACAATTGGACAAGGGAAGGAGAAAGTGATCGAATAGCCGTAAAAGCCGTTCGACAACATCCGAGTAAGTCCTCAAGAAGTGACCCTACTTGAATTATGTGAAATGATGTATGGATGTGTATTGATTATTGATTATGTGTGTATGAGTATTTGAATGATACCGGGCTAAGTCCGAAGGCGATTATGCTAGTGATCATAATTGTGTTTGAGCCTTAATGTGAAAATGAAATATGTATGTCCAATGATTATTGATGTATGCGCATGAGAAATTGAATGATATCCGGGCTAAGCCCGAAGGCGTTAATGCTGGAAATTATATCCGGGTTAAGACCGAAGGCAATTGTGCTAGTGGCTACATCAGGGCTAAGACCGAAGGCATTCGTCTGCGAGTCATTCTATCCGGGCTAAGACCGAAGGCATTTGTGCGCGTGGTTATATCCGGTTATATTCCGAAGAATCTTGGGCTGGAGGTGAGTGTTGGTTGCTGTAATGAATTCAATTAGTGCGCTCGAAAAGCCCAAAGAATAAGAATGCGTTTATATGTGCATTGGAAAGTCGACATGTTTGAGCAACATTAAGCTCAATCGTCTAGCAATTTCAGCTATTGAATTGATCGATACTTTGTGAAAGTATATAATGATGAAGTGTGAAGTAAGAATGACTATGTGAATGTGTATTAATGAATGATGCATTTGGTTATGTGAATGTATTGCTTTAATTAAAGCTGATTATATTCCTTGAGACTTACTAAGCATAAAATGCTTACCCGTTGCTTTGGCTCTCTGTTTTATAGATTTATTTCGATAGCAATCGGATTCGGGATCAATAAAGTCGAAGTCATCCACACTATCAACGCCTCTATTTTGGTATAAATTTTGTTTGAACTTTGAAATGGAATGTATAGGACTACCCTTGTTGGTTTAAAAATGTGGTGATGTATATGTATACGGCCATGCGAAAATGGCTCGTAAAGGAAGCATGAACTTAGACTATTTTTGGTTTGTATGTATATATATGGTGTCATGATGTGATTATGGATTGGAAATGGGAATGTTGGTCACATGATCAGCCATTGGTATAGTTAAAATGATCATATATGAACCTATGTATGGCAAGACTAGTTGGTTCATGGAGACTACAAAATAGGTAAGACCTACCTTAAAAGCGAAAGCTGCCAGCTGCAGTGGCGTGAATGTGAAAAATCACCAAAATTTGTAGGAATGGTATTAAATAGTGAATAAGCTATGTAAATGAACCTTGATGAGTCTATTTTCATATGGAAGAAACGAAATGGTCATAGGAGTTACAGGTTAAGAGATATGAAAGCTATTGTGAGACAGGGCCAGAACGGTTTCTGGGTCCCCTGTAGCAACTTTAAAAATTTACTATAAATTATCCAGAAAGAATTAGGAGTCATTCCTTATATGTACAGATTCCATTTTGAGTCTTGTTTCATTAGAAACAAACGACACCAGTATTGAAGCCCTGTACAGAGAGATATTCAAGTTATAGCGCGCGAAGGTCAGAGCAGTCGATCCCTGTAACATGGGCGACTTTAACTAATAAACTGTAACAATTGGCCCAACCAAAAATTCTTGTAACACCCCAAACCCGAGACCATCGCCGGTGTCGGACCCGAGGGTTAACAAACCAAGTTCACATGTTTTTGCCCACCAATTTGACATTTCCAGTCAGGCTGGAAAACTGCGTCACTGTCGCCTTAAAATCATATCTCGAGTTTCAAAACTCGGAAACTGGTTTCGTAAATTTTCCTGAATTTAGACTCATATATACATCCATGGATTTATTTCTAGGATTTTGGTCGGGCCAATTGGTACAGTTTATTAGTTAAAGTTACCCAAGTTACAGGGATCGACTGCTCTGACCTTCGCGCGTATAACTTGAATATCTCTCTGCACAGGGCTTTAATGCTGGTGTCGTTTGTTTCTAATGAAACTAGACTCAAAATGGAATCTGTAAATATAAGGTATATCTCCTAATTCTTTTGGATAATTTATAGTGAATTTTAAAGTTGCGACAGGGAACCCAGAAACCATTCTGGCCCTGTCTCACAATAGCTTTAATATCTCTTAACCTGTAACTCCTATGACCGTTTGTTTTCTTCCATATGAAAATAGACTCATCAAGGTTCATTTACATAGCTTATTCACTATTTGATTCCATTCCTATGAATTATGGTGATTTTTCACATTCACGCCACTGCAGCTGGCAGCATCTGTTTTTAAGGTAGGACTTACCTATTTGGTAGTCTCCATGATTCAACTAATCTTGCCATACATAGGTTCATATATGATCATTTTAACCATGCCAATGGCTGATCATATGACCAACATTCCCATTTCCAAACCATAGCCACATCATGACCCCAAATATATATACATACAACCCACAATAAGTCTAAGTTCATGCTCCCCTTTTCGAGCCATTTTCGCATGGCCATACATACTTACATTACAACGTATTTAACAAACAAGAGGTAGTCCTATACATGCCATCTCAAGTTCAACCAAAATTTATACCAAAATGGAGGCTTGATAGTGTGGATGACTTCACTTCAACGATCCCAAATCCGATTGCCTCGAGCGAAATCTAGAAAACTAAGAGCCAAAGCAACGGGTAAGCATTTTTATGCTTAGTAAGTCTCAAGGAATATAATGAACTATAATTTACAGCAATACATTCACATAGCCAAATGCATCATTTCATTAATACACATTCTTACTTCATACTTCATCATTGTATAAGTTCGCAAAGCATCAATCAATTCAATAACTGAAATTCATTAGTCGATTGAGCTAATGTTGCTCAAACACGCCGACTTTCCAATGCACATATAACGACTTATCCTTTGGGCTGTCCGAGTGTACTAATTAAATTCATTTCAGCAACCAACACTCACCTCCAGCCCAAGATTCTTCGAATATAACCGGATATAATCACGCACAAATGCCTTCGGTCTTAGCCCGATAGAATAACTCAAGACGAATGCCTTCGGCCTTAGCCCGGATATAACCACTAGCACAATTGCCTTCGGTCTTAACCCGGATATAATTTCCAGCATAATTGTCTTCGGCTTAGCCCGATATCATTCAATTTCTCATGCACACATACATCAATAATCATTGACATACATATTTCATTTTCACATTAAGGCTCAAACACAATTAATATCATTAGCATATTCGCCGGACTTAGCCCGTGGAATTCAAATACTCATACACACATAATCAATAATCATACACATCCATATTTCATCTCACATAATTCAAGTAAGGTCACTTCTTGAGGACTTACCTCGGATGTTGTCGAACGGCTTTTTCTGCTATTCGATCACCTTTTCCTTCCCTTGTCCAATTGTGGCCCTCTTAGCTCTTGAGCTAATTCAAACAAATTCAATTTATTAAAACCTCATTGTGCTTGCTTATGGTCGAATATGACAAGGATTTTAAATGGTCATATGGCCACTCTTTAGCTTGAATACACAATGGTCATGCACATTTTATACTACATCAAGCAATTCAATACAATTTATTTGAGCATCAAGGAAATGCTAAGGCCTTCAATAGGCTACCCAAGGCCAATATTCATGTACATGTTGAGGTCAATTTTGCACTTAATACCTCACAAAACAGCATGCAATCTACTAATTTATGCTTTGCACATTGTGGCCAAAACTTATAATATAGCATCAAGCACTTATATGTGTGCTAGGCAATTGTGCTTGCAATTTCACAAGCATTCTTCCACATTTTCTTCTTTAAATCAATATATTCATCACTTAGTTCATAACCAAACATAATGTGCAATCATATATATGCATATATGAGCATGGCCAATTTTCAAGGTGTCCATAGCCATCCAAAACACAAACTTTTAACTAACATGCAAGAAGCATGAATCATGCTCAAGAATGCATCATGGCCAAGTATGACAATCATGCTCCTTTTCAACTTTAATCATGATAAAACAAAGAGAAAACTCAAAATCTTACTCATGAGTAGAAAATCCATCATTGCATGCATCATCATCAAGCTTCACACTTAGCATGCAATGGCTTTATCACTATAACAACTTTGGCCAAATACCATTTCCATGAACAAAATTTTTAATATGCACATCAAGTTAGCAACCAAAACATGCATTCCCAACACAACCTCATACATACCTTAATCTTGATGCAAACTTAGCCAAATCTCCTTCTAGATCTCTTCCAAACCAAGCATGAAGCAAAAATCCTCCTTCTTCCTTAGTTTTGGCTCAAAGACACAAAATTTTTTCTTTCATTCTTTTCTGGGGTATGCCACTCTCATGCTTTTTTTTTTCATTCTGTTTACTATTTACTCTCCTAATGCCCAACAAAACATGTTTCATGACATGTTTGACCCATATTCTTTGTCATGGCGGCCATTACTTGTAGAAAGGGGAATTTGACATGCAAGTCCATTATTTTGCATGCATGCTTTAATTAGTCATCACCTATTTCCCTATCGTACTTTCAAAGTTCACTACTAAGTCCTTTCTTATAATTTAGCACCTAATTAATAAAAATCGAGACACGAAATATTTACGCATACCAATTCCACATACAATAAGTACGGAATATAACACTTAATTATTCTTGTGACTCGGTTTCGTGGTCCCGAAACCACTCTCCGACTAGGGTCACATTCGGGGTGTCACAATTCTAGAAATAAATCCATGGATAGTCTAAATTCAGGGAAAATTTACGAAACCAGTTTCCGAGTTTTGAAACTCGAGATATGATTTTTAAGCGACGGTGTCGCGATTTTCCAACCTAACTGGAAATGTCAAATTGGTGGCAAAACATGTGAACTTGGCTTGTTAACCCCTCGTGTCCGACAATCGGCGATGGTCTCGGGTTGGGTGTTACAATTTTATTGGTATCGAGCCACGGTTTAGTCGATTCTAGGACTACCGTGATGTGTTTGGGGTCTAGCTTTACATGCCATTAAATGATGAATCGATAGTGTGGTGATTTCGACAATTTGACTTTGTGTTTGTTTATAGCAATGGATCCCGATCCCAACCGAGCGATAGGCGATGATGTGGAGAGTGTGGCGCTGCTCCTGCGCAAGGGGACAGCCGTGACTCTCAACCTATGGCCAAGACAATCCGAATGATGAGGCTAGGCAAGCCTTTTATAGTGTGATGAGCGAATGGTTTAATCAATACATTCGAACTAACACGGCTGTTCCACAACCTCCATTCCCGACAAATGCAACCCCGCACCTACAATACCTCCGGTGGTGACCAAATAAGGTCAAGTAAGCCCCGATCGATAGGATTCAAAACATGGGGCCCTTGAATTTAAGGCTACGGATGATGATGATGCCGAAGCGAGCTGAATTTTGGTTGGATAACACTAACCGGGTGCTCGATGAGCTATCCTGTACACCGATGAGTGCTTAAAGTGTACCATCTCCTTGCTACGTGAGTCCGCCTACTATTGGTGGAGTACTCGACTTCATGGTACCTAGAGAGCAAGTGACTTGGGAATTCTTTCAAACCGAGTTCAAAAAATATATCGGTCGAGATTCATCGACCAAAAGCGAAGGAATTTCTTGATCTTAAGCAAGGTTCTATGTCGATTCTTGACTACTGAACGAAAATTTGTGAGGCTTAGCCGATCTGTAGCGAGAATGCATTTAAATCCGAAGCTATTATGTGTAAACGCTTGAGGATGGGCTAAATGATGATATAAGGATGTTCGTTGGCATTCTCGAAATACGAGAGTTCGTAGTACTTGTTGAGCGAGCTTGTAAAGTCGAAGAGCTTAGAAAGGAGAAACAAAAAGTTGATGTGGGAACAGGAGAATTCGAAAGAGGTCCTCGGAAAGTCTCTTCAACAGCATCGAAGAGATTTGAGATGATGTGAGCCGGTCTAGAGGCGTTTGGGCTTTTCTAGGCGAGGACGCGACGACCCCTGTGACCACACGAGTCACTTGATCGCCATGGTGGAAATGATCGTAGAGAGAGGCGGAGTGTCTACATTGTGGCAAATGGCATTTGGGGAGCTGTTGGTTTCATGATCGCTCTGCTATAAGTGTGGATCGGCCGACCACTTTATGAAGGATTGCCCGGGATGCATGAGCAGAATGTAAGTCGAGTGGAAACCCGGGTGCTACCATTTGCTCGAGGTAGGCCACCTAGAAATATGGGCAATGTCGGTGGCGGTCGAGAGAGGATCTAGAGATGCTACCATCGGATCCGAGGCTCGTGCTCTGCTAGGACTTATGCCATCTGCGCACGCGAGGATCTTGCCTCTCCGATGTCATTACCGTACTTTCACTCTTTTCAATACAAATGTGATTGCTTTGATTGACCACGGTTCTACTCATTCATATATATGTGAAACCTTAGCATCCAGTAAGACTTTGCCTATTGAGTCTACTGAGTTTGTAATTCGGGTGTCAAACCCCTTGGGTCATTACGTGCTTGTCAACAAAGTGTGCAAGAAAAGTCCCCTAGTGTTCCGAGGTTCTTGTTTTCCGGCGGACTTGATGCTTTTGCCGTTCGATGAGTTCGACGTTATTCTTGGTTTGGATTGGTTGACCATGCACGATGCGGTTGTAAATTGCAAGAGCAAGACTATCGATTTGAGGAGCGCGAATAACAAGATAATTCGGGTTGAGTCTACGGACTTAAAGGGTTGCCGGTTGTAATATCAGCGATGTTGGCCCGAAATATGTAAGAAAAGGGTGCGGCGTACCTTGCGTCGTGCTTTCGATGACAAGGAATCGAAAAAGAAACCCGAATCTGTGCCCGTGGTTTGTGAATACCGGATGTTTTCCCAAGAATTGCGGGTTTACCACATTAGAAATAGAATTTGGCATCGAATTGGGTCTGGTACCACTCAATTTCGATAGCTCCGTGTCGTATGGCACCAATGAAATTAAAGGAGTTGAAAGCTCGGTTGCAAGAATTGGTGGATAGAGGTTTTGCTCGCCGAGTTTCTCACCTTGGGGTGCACCGGTATTGTTCGTGAAAAGAAGGATGGAACCATGCGGTACGTGCATCGACTATCGTTAGCTTAATAAAGCGACGATAAAGAACAAATATCCGTTACCACGTATCGATGACTTGTTCGATCAACTGAAGAACCTCGGTGTTCTCGAAAATAGATTTGAGATCGGGCTATTATCAATTGCGAATTCGAGATTGGACGTACCCAAGGCGCCTTGAGCGAGATATGGTCACTATGAGTTCCTAGTGATGCCGTTTGGGCTCACTAATGCCCTACGGTATTTATGGATTTAATGAATCGGATCTTGAGACCATATTTGGATCGATTCGTAGTCGTGTTCATTGATGACATCTTGGTCTATTCAAGAAATGAGACCGAACATCTTGAACACTGCGGTTAGTCTTGCAAATTTTACGGGATAAGCAATTATATGCTAAGTTCACAAGTGTGAGTTACGGTTAAGAGGTTAGCTTCTTGGGTCATGTGGTATCGCATCGGGTATTCGAGTCGGCCGAATAAAATTTCAGCCATACTTAATTGGAAGCCTCAGAAATATTCTGAGGTTCGGAGCTTTTGGGGCTTGCGAGGTTATTACCGACGATTTGTAAAAGGTTTCTCAACGATAACCACCGATGATGACGCTACTCCAAAAGGATGTTAAGTTCGAATGGATGGAGAAATGTCAAAAAGTTTCGATCAACTGAAAACTTATTTGGTGAAGCCCCAATTCTAGTGCAACCCGAGTCCGGCAAAGAGTTTGTCATCTATAGCGACGCCTCCCTACTTGGGTTAGGTTGTGTATTGATGCAAGAAGGTCGAGTTGTGGCCTATCGTCGAGGCAATTAAAGCCACATGAGAAAAATTATCCGACTCATGATCTCGAATTGGCGCCATCGTCTTCGCCTTAAAGATTTGGCGACATTACTTATTTGGTGAAAGGTGCCATGTGTACTCGGATCACAAAAGTCTCAAATATTTGATGACCCAAAGAGACTTAAATCTGCGACAAAGGCGTTGGCTCGAGTGTTAAAGGATTACGAGCTGGTCATTGACTATCACCGGAAAGGCGAATGTGGTTGCGGATGCCTTGAGTCGTAAATCATTATTAAACTACGGTGATGAACGTGCACTTGTCTGTCCGATCCGATAGTGTGTTAGTAGCTGAATTGAAAGCCAAACCACTATTGATACATCAAATTCGAGAAGCTCAGAAAGTCGACGACGAGTTGGATGCAAAACGGGCTGAGTGTGTTCCGAACAAGGACTCGGAATTTCAAATCGATGATGACGATTGTTTGAGGTTCAAAAGTCGTCTGTGTGTTCCAAAGAATTCGGAACTCATTTCGATAATTCTGAATGAAGCCCATTGTAGCCGAATGGCAATCCACGAGAGTGCGAAGATGTACAATGATTTGAAACGTCGGTTTTGGTGGCATGGTATGAAGCGAGACATCTCCGACTTTGTTTGAGATGTTTAATATGTCAACAAGTGAAAGCGGAACATCAGTGCCTTGAGGATTACTTCACCAATCACAATACCCGAGTGGAAATGGGATCGAGTCACAATGGACTTTGTATCCGGACCGCCATTGTCGACAAGTAAGAAGGATGCGGTTTGGGTCGTGGTAGATAGATTGACTAAGTCGGCCCACTTTGTCCCGTCGTCGGATTTTTCAATGGACAAACTAGCCGAATTATGCGTTTCTCGATTGTGAGATTACAGGGTGCCTATTTCCATCGTGTCGGATAGAGATCCGAGATTTACCTCGCGATTTTGGAAAAAGTTGCAAGAAGCTTTGGGTACCAAGTTGCATTTCAAAGACCGCCTTTCACCCCTAAACCGATGGTCAATCCGGCGGATAATTTAGATACTTGAGGATATGTTGAGATGTTGCGTCCTCGAGTTTAGTGGTTCATGGGAGCGGTATTTGCCGTTGATTGAATTCGCTTACAACAACACTTTCAATCAAGTATTAAGATGGCACCCTACGAGGCTTTGTGCGGTCGTAAATGCCGTACACCATTGTTTTGGACAGAGCTTGGTGAAAGCAAGATTTTCGGGTGGATTTGGTTAGAGATCTTTGAGCGAGAAAGTGAAAGTAATCCGTGAAAGTCGAAGATAGCCTCCGATCGTCGAAGTCGTCGCGGATCTAAAGCGTAAGGGTATCGAGTATCAGGTGGGTGATAAAGTGTTTCTCAAGGTATCGCCTTGGAAAAAGATACTCAGATTCGGCCGTAAGGGCAAGCTGAGCCTGAGGTTCATTGGGCCATATGTGTGACAACCCGAATTAGGGCCTAATCGGAATAGTGGTTTCGTGACCACAAATTCGAGATAGAAATAATTTTTTTATAATTATTTTGGGGTTTATGATATGATTGCATGATTGTGTGAAAATTTCGTGATGAAATTCTATGCCTAAAGTGCTTAAATTGAAGGTAGGGACTAAATCGAATAAGTTGCAAAATTTGCATCCCGAAGTTTTAGTATGAAATTGTTTTGGAATATTAATTAGGAGGTCTTAAATAGCAATTTGACCAATTTTAAGTTCATGGACAAAATTAGGACATGGAAGGAATTTTGAAAGTTTAGTAAGGAGGGCATTTTGGTCATTTGGATATTAAATGAAATAAAATGGGAAAAATAACACAAAATTGATCATCATCCTCCTTAGTTGCTGCCAATTCTCCCTCTCTCCATAGCTAGGGTTTCTTCAATTTTCAAGCTCCATAGTAAGTGATTCCAAGCCCGTTTTAATGTTCTTTCGTTTTTGGAATCCGGAAGCTCGATTAAGCTTATGCTAGTAATAATTTAACCTAGGGTTCACATTTGGAAAAATACCCATAGGTGAAATTTGTGTATTTTGATGTTTTATGATAGAATATGAGGTTTTAAATTATGTTAAATAACTTGTGCTACTCGGTTTTAAGTGAAAGCGAGTAAAAGCAGCATAATCGGTAAAATACCTATTGTTCATAACTATATGATAGAGTGAGAATTTGATGTTGTTGTAGAAGAAAAATCTTCAGCATATCATAAAATATAAGAATAAGGGCTGAAATTAAATTCCAGAGCCTAGGGGCAAAATTGTAATTTTGAAAAAGTTAGGGGCAAAATGTAATTTTTCCATGATGTGATTTTGGATTGAAATAAATAGTATGAGTATTAAATGAGCTAAATGTGTTATTATAGATCAAGAAAGACGCGAATTGATCTCGAGCAGGGAAGGAAAAGTTTTGGACTAAATTGCAAAATTTCCACATTTTGCACCAAGGTAAGTTTGTATGTAAATATTACAATAATTTCATGTACATTCTTATATTTCAGCCTATTATATAAATATACTAGCTGATGTTAAAATATAAATCGACTATTGGAAGAATGGAAATAAATATAGAGAGAGATCACAGTTGAACATTAGCAGAGATCGAATGAAATAGAGGGCGTAGCTAGGTCACATGTATGATGCTGAGTGCACATCATGTGTACAAGAAAGCTACGAGACACCTGTAGTAGCTAGGTCACATGTGTGATACGAGATGTATCCCATGTAGACAAGAGAGCTACGTGAAAGATAAATGTAGCTAGGTGCATGCGTGATTCCAAGTGAAGGACACCATGTAGACAAGAGAGCTACGTGAAAGATAAATGTAGCTAGGTGCATGCGTGATTCCAAGTGAAGGACACCATGTAGACAAGAGAGCTCTGAGACAAATCGGTTGGAGTCGCATGAGTGGTACTAAGTGTTCACCATGTGTACAAGAGAGCGAACTAAGCGAAGTATGATGGTGGAGCTGTGTCTTTGAAACCATTAAATATCGAGGATTGATCCGAATTGTTCAACAGGATGGTTTTGTGGTGATATTGTGGTTTGGACCTACACTTATGGTGAATGAAATGTGGTGAAAATGATTTGTGGTATATACATATATAAGATAAAATGAGGTTAGCATAAAGAATGTGTGAAAGAGTGAAATTAGCATTAAAACTGTTTTTAGATGGTAGCAGTGACGTGATTTTGAAAAATCACCAAAAATAGGAGGAATATAATTAGAGGTTGAATGAGATGTGAAATTAAAGTTTAATGAGTCTACTTTCATATAAAAGAAACAGAGCAAGCAAAGGAATTCTATATTTTGAGATATTTACAATTGTATGTGACTTGCTCAGGATGAATACGTGATCCCCTGTTCCAACTTTGAAAAATAATTAAAAATTGTACAAATAAAATTAAGAAATATAGTTTACATGCCTAAATTCCTTATTGAGACTAGTTTTAAATGAAACAGACGTCAGGGTTGTTTGAATTGTGTACTGAGAGAAATTCAATTTGTAGTGAACAGAGGTCAGATCAGTCGAGCTGTGTAATAGGGGAAACTTTAACTAATAAACTGTACTAATCGGCTGAACCAAAAATTATAGAAAAAAATTAGCAAAAAGCCTTATGAGTCTAGATTCAGGTAAATTTTACGGATTTGAATTTCGAGTTTTGTAACTCGAGTTATGATTTATTTAGTGAATATGACGCAGCAGAGACAGCTTAATCAAAGTGGAATGAATAGTGAAGTTAAAGTAGATATACTTGAATTGTTGTGTAAACATGTTAGATTTTTTTTAATTAGTATTTACATACTTACTTACTAAGCTATAAGCTTACTTTGTTTCTCTCTTTTGTCTTATAGTGTTTTTCGGCTTGCTCAGGAGTTAAGGATCGTGAAGATCTATCCGCACTATCATACTTTAGGGTATTTGAACTAAATGTTTTGAATTATGGCATGTATAGTAGGCTTAATTATTTTGTTACGTGTCATATTTGTCTAGGTTTAAAATATTAGTTACAGTACTCGACCAGCTAATTTGTACAAGCCATTAAAGTTGGCTAATATTGTTCAAGACATATATTATACGATGCACTATCAAATTGGATGACATATTTATATTTGGTTATGTTTAATGGTATGTGTTATGTTACGGTAATACCTTGTATCTGTTAAATGACAGTAGCAGGTAAGGGTGTTACATTTAGTGGTATCGAGCTATGGTTTAGTCGGTTCTCGGACTAATAAAGTGTGTGTAAAAGTCTAGCTATACATGCCATAAAAATATCGTGATAGTGTGGTGACTCTGATTATTCTAAAGCGTGTTTTGTTTTAATATAGTAATGGATCTGAAGGAACTGCTGTGATGATCTTTGCTAATGTCGCCGGCTCCCTTTGAAGGGACCGCGCTGTGGAAAATAGACCTGAGACATTGAGACAAGGAGATGAGGCTCGGGATGCCTTTCTCCAAATGATGAACAATTGGTATCTTGAATTTATTCGAGCAAATCCAAATGCTCAACCTCCTCCACCCCTCCTATACCTCGAGACAATTCTGTAGCTACTCAAGGTATAGATTTGGTAAGAATGAACAAGCCTCCGGTTGACAAGATTCGAAAACAAGGGGCGAAGAGTTTAGAGCAAAGGTCGATGATGATCTGAGAAGCGAAATTCGGCTTGAAAATTCTACCCGTGTATTTGATGAGCTCTCATGTACACCGAGGAATGCTTAAAGTGTCTTGTATCACTTTTGAGAGATTGACTTACCAGCAGTGGAAGACTTTGGTTGCGATGGTGCCAAAAGAAAAAGTTACTTGGGATTTCTTCGGGAAGAATTTAGAAAGAAATACATAAGTCGGCGATTTATTGATCAAAAAGCGGAAGGAGTTCCTTGAATTGAAGCGGGGAAAATGTCTCATGGCAGTATGAGCGAATTTGTAAGACTCAACAAGTATGCCCGAGAATGTGTGTCCACCGAGGCCATTATGTGTAGAAGATTTGAAGATGGGCTGAATGAGGACATTAAAGTGCTTGTAGGAATTTTGGAGTTGAAAGAATTTGTAGTATTGGTTGATCGAGCTCTTAAAGCGAAGAATTGAACAAAGAAAGAAGAAAAGGCGCTATTGAGGCCCGAGATGTCGAAAAAAGCAGATAAGCAAGCCATTTCAATCTCAACCAAAGAGGTCCAAAGAGACAAACCCTCGAATAGCGGTTTCAATTGGGGATTCACACGAGAGATCGTGGTAGAGCATATTAGGGGTCTAAAGCTCAAGCTACTTGATGGCAAGTGTGGGTAATGTGCGACCTAGAAAGCCCGAGTGTCGACAATGTGGCGAGCAACATTATGGTGAGTGTTGGGGGACCGAGCGAGCTTGTTTCAGTCTTGGTTCTCATGAGCATTTTATTAGAGATTGTCCGGAGAAAGTTAAAGAAGAAAGATTTGAGTGCTAGATGAATACCACCGCTAGTAGAGGAAGACCACCGAGAAATCTGGAGGTGGGACTAGTAGTAAAACGTTGATGAAAGATTTAACGGCAAGATCGAAGCTAGAGCACTGCTAGAGCTTATGCTATCGTGCAGAAGATGCATCATCTCCGATGTTATTCTTGCTCGTGAGTTTCGGATGTATTTCTGAGGAATTGCAGGGTTGCCTCGAACGAGAGATAGATTTTGCCATTGATTTGTTGCCGCATCTTGCACCGATCTCGATTGCTCCATATAGAATGGCTCCGTGAATTAAAAGAATTGAAGGCTCGATTGCGGGGAGTTAACAGACAAAGGATTTGTGAGACCGAGTTTCTCTCCTGGGGTGCTCTGTATTATTCGTAAAGAAGAAGGATGGTTCAATGAGACTTTGCATTGATTACCGTCGACAATAAGGTGACTATAAAGAACAAGTACCGTTGTCGAGGATTGATGATTTATTCGATCGGTTAAAGGGGCCACAGTGTTTTCAAAGATTGATTTGAGGTCCGGTTACTACCGGTGAGAGTTAAGGAGTCGATGTGCGAAAACCGCCTTTAGGACAAGGTATGGACATTATGAGTTTCTTGTGATGCCTTTCGACAACAAATGCTCCAGCTATATTTATGGACTTAATGAATCGGATCTTCCGCCATATTTGGATAAGTTTGTAGTAGTGTTTATAGATGACATTTTAATTTATTCTCGAGATGAGTCGAACATGCGAACACTTGAGAACTATATTGCAGATCTTGAGAGAAAAGAAACTGTTTGCCAAGTTTAGTAAAAGTGAGTTACGGCTTCGTGAAGTCGGATTTTTGGGGCATATAGTCTCGGTGATGGTATTGGGTGGATCCAAGCAAGATTTACTGCGATCGTTGATTGAAACCACCCAAGAATGTATCCGAGGTTAGAAGCTTTTAGGCTTAGCCGGTATTATAGACGTTTTGTTGAAGGATTTTCGATGATTGCCTCTCCTATGACTAAGTTGTTGCAAAAGAATGTTAAGTTTGAATGGATGATAAATGTCAACAAAGTTTTGAAAAATTGAAAGCACGATTAATGAAGCACCAATTTTAGTACAGTAGAGTCGGAAAGGAGTTAAGTAATTTATAGTGATGCATCATTGACGGGCCTTGGATGTGTGTTGATGCAAGAGGGTAAAGTGGTAGCTTATGCTTGAGGCAGTTAAAACCGCATGAGAAGAACTATCCTACACATGATTTGGGCTGGCATTGTTGTTTTTGCCTTGAAGATTTGGCGACATTATTTGTACGGTGAAAAATGCGAATTTTTACTGATCACAAAAGTTTGAAGTACTTGATGAATCAAAGGATCTGAATCTGCGGCAATGAAGATGGCTTGAATTATTAAAGGATTATGATTTAGTGATTGATTATCATCCTGGAAAAGCAAATGTAGTTCTTGGCGCCTTGAGCGAAATTTCTTTTTACTTTGAGAGCCATGAACACGGGTTAGCATTGTCTAATGATGGGTCAATCTTAGCGAGATGAGAGCTAAACCGTTATTTCTCCGATTGATTTGTGATGCTCAAAGAATGATAGTGAGTTGCGGATCATGAGAACTCAATGCGAATCGAGTTCGACTTCAGATTTTCGAGTTGGACGGATGAGTATTTGATGTTTCGAGACAGGATATGTGTGCTTGAAAAGCGATAAATTGATTGAGAAAATATTACATGAGGCGCACAATGGTGTTTATCAGTTCATCCTGGTAGCACAAAATGTATAATGATTTAAAGAAGGCAGATTGGTGGCGGTATGAAAAGGACATTTCTGAATTTGTAACCAAGTGTTTGATCATCAACAAGTAAAAATTGAACATCAAGTGCCTTGAGGATTACTTCAACCGGTAATGGTGCTGAGTGGAAATGGGACAAGATTACCATGGATTTTGTAACCGGTTTGCCTTTAACTCCTAAAAAGAAGGATCTTGTTTGGGTAGTGGTTGATAGATTAACAAAGTCAGCCCACTTTATACCAATGCGTACCGATTACTCACTTGATAAATTAGCGAATTATATATTGCTGAAATTGTGAAGTTGCACGGAGTACCTATGTCTATAATATCGATAGAGATCCAAGATTTACCTCGAGATTTTGGAAAAAAGTTACAAGAAGCTTTGGGTACAAAATTGAACTTTAGTACCGCATTTCATCCACAAACAGATGGTCAAGCGGAAAGAGTAATCCGGTACTCGAAGATATGCTTAGATCTTTGTGTTTTAGAATTTGGAGGTAGTTGGGAGAAATATCTATCTTTGATTGAGTTTGCCTACAATAACAGCTTATCAATCAAGTATACAAATGGCACGTCTGAAGCCTTGTATGGTCGTAAGTGTCGAACTCCTTTATATTGGACCGAGCTTAGTGAGAAAGCAGATTCATGGAGTTGATCTAGTTAAAGAAACCAAGAGAAAATAAAAGTAATTCGGGATTGCTTGAAAGTCGCTTGGATCGACAAAAGTCATATCTGATTTAAAAAGAAAAGAGATTGAATTTCGGTGGGTGATAAAGTGTTCTTGAAGGTGTCACCATGGAAAAAGATTACGAGATTTAGTCGAAAAGGCAAGTTGAGTCCGCGTTTTATTGGGCGTCACGAGATTCTTGAGAGAATTGGACCAAGATGGCATATCGATTGGCCTTACCGGCGAGTTAGAAAGAATTCATAACGTGTTTCATGTATCAATGTTGCGACGTTATCGTTCGATCCTTCACATGTGATTTCCCCAACGAAATTGAGATTCGATCGGATATGACCTATGAGGAGAAACCAATAAAGATTTTGGCTCGAGAGGTTAAGCAGTTAAGAAATAAAAGTATAGCTTTAGTGAAAGTATTGTGGCACAGACATGGGATAGAAGAGGCTACGTGGGAACTGAGGAAGCTATGAGGAAACAGATACCCAAACCTCTTTCTGGGTAAGATTTTCGGGGCGAAAATCTCAAAGGGGAGAATTGTGACAACCCGAATTAGGGCCTAATCGGAATAGTGGTTTCGTGACCACAAATCCGAGATAGAAATAATTTTTATAATTATTTTGGGGTTTATGATATGATTGCATGATTGTGTGAAAATTTCGTGATGAAATTCTATGCCTAAAGTGCTTAAATTGAAGGTAGGGACTAAATCGAATAAGTTGCAAAATTTGCATCCCGAAGTTTTAGTATGAAATTGTTTTGGAATATTAATTAGGAGGTCTTAAATAGCAATTTGACCAATTTTAAGTTCATGGACAAAATTAGGACATGGAAGGAATTTTTGAAAGTTTAGTAAGGAGGGCATTTTGGTCATTTGGATATTAAATGAAATAAAATGGGAAAAATAACACAAAATTGATCATCATCCTCCTTAGTTGCTGCCAATTCTCCCTCTCTCCATAGCTAGGGTTTCTTCAATTTTCAAGCTCCATAGTAAGTGATTCCAAGCCCGTTTTTAATGTTCTTTACGTTTTTGGAATCCGGAAGCTCGATTAAGCTTATGCTAGTAATAATTTAACCTAGGGTTCACATTTGGAAAAATACCCATAGGTGAAATTTGTGTATTTTGATGTTTTATGATAGAATATGAGGTTTTAAATTATGTTAAATAACTTGTGCTACTCGGTTTTAAGTGAAAGCGAGTAAAAGCAGCATAATCGGTAAAAATACCTATTGTTCATAACTATATGATAGAGTGAGAATTTGATGTTGTTGTAGAAGAAAAATCTTCAGCATATCATAAAATATAAGAATAAGGGCTGAAATTAAATTCCAGAGCCTAGGGGCAAAATTGTAATTTTGAAAAGTTAGGGAAAAAATGTAATTTTTCCATGATGTGATTTTGGATTGAAATAAATAGTATGAGTATTAAATGAGCTAAATGTGTTATTATACATCAAGAAAGACGCGAATTGATCTCGAGCAGGGAAGGAAAAGTTTTGGACTAAATTGCAAAATTTCCACATTTTGCACCAAGGTAAGTTTGTATGTAAATATTACAATAATTTCATGTACATTCTTATATTTCAGCCTATTATATAAATATACTAGCTGATGTTAAAATATAAATCGACTATTGGAAGAATGGAAATAAATATAGAGAGAGATCTGGTTGAACATTGGAGAGATCGAATGAAATAGAGGGCGTAGCTAGGTCACATGTATGATGCTGAGTGCACATCATGTGTACAAGAAAGCTACGAGACACCACAGTAGTAGCTAGGTCACATGTGTGATACGAGATGTATCCCATGTAGACAAGAGAGCTACGTGAAAGATAAATGTAGCTAGGTGCATGCGTGATTCCAAGTGAAGGACACCATGTAGACAAGAGAGCTACGTGAAAGATAAATGTAGCTAGGTCGCATGCGTGATTCCAAGTGAAGGACACCATGTAGACAAGAGAGCTACGAGACAAATCGGTTGGGTCGCATGAGTGGTACTAAGTGTTCACCATGTGTACAAGAGAGCCGAACTAAGCGAAGTATGATGGTGGAGCTGTGTCTTTGAAACCATTAAATATCGAGGATTGATCCGAATTGTTCAACAGGATGGTTTTGTGGTGATATTGTGGTTTGGACCTACACTTATGGTGAATGAAATGTGGTGAAAATGATTTGTGGTATATACATATATAAGATAAAATGAGGTTAGCATAAAGAATGTGTGAAAGAGTGAAATTAGCATTAAAACTGTTTTTAGATGGTAGCAGTGACGTGATTTTGAAAAATCACCAAAAATAGGAGGAATATAATTAGAGGTTGAATGAGATGTGAAATTAAAGTTTAATGAGTCTACTTTCATATAAAAGAAACAGAGCAAGCAAAGGAATTCTATATTTTGAGATATTTACAACTGTATGTGACTTGCTCAGGATGAATACGTGATCCCCTGTTCCAACTTTGAAAAATCATTAAAAATTGTACAAATCAAATTAAGAAATATAGTTTACATGCCTAAATTCCTTATTGAGACTAGTTTTAAATGAAACAGACTTCAGGGTTGTTTGAATTGTGTACTGAGAGAAATTCAATTTGTAGTGAACGGAGGTCAGATCAGTCGAGCTGTGTAACAGGGGAAACTTTAACTAATAAACTGTACTAATCGGCTGAACCAAAATTATAGAAAAAATTAGCAAAAAGCCTTATGAGTCTAGATTCAGGAAATTTTACGGATTTGAATTTCGAGTTTTGTAACTCGAGTTATGATTTATTTAGTGAATATGACGCAGCAGAGACAGCTTAATCAAAGTGGAATGAATAGTGAAGTTAAAGTAGATATACTTGAATTGTTGTGTAAACATGTTAGATTTTTTTAATTAGTATTTACATACTTACTTACTAAGCTATAAGCTTACTTTGTTTCTCTCTTTTGTCTTATAGTGTTTTTCGCTTGCTCGGGAGTTAAGGATCGTGAAGATCTATCCGCACTATCATACTTTAGGGTATTTGAACTAAACGTTTTGAATTATGGCATGTATAGTAGGCTTAATTATTTTGTTACGTGTCATATTTGTCTAGGTTTAAAATATTAGTTACAGTACTCGACCAGCTAATTTGTACAAGCCATTAAAGTTGGCTAATATTGTTCAAGACATATATTATACGATGCACTATCAAATTGGATGACATATTTATATTTCGGTTATGTTTAATGGTATGTGTTATGTTCTGGTAATACCTTGTATCCTGTTCCGGCGACGGTAACGGGTAAGGGGTGTTACAATATGAGATATCCGAGCGAGTCGGTCCAGTGGCATATCGTTTGATTTTGCCCCCTGAACTCAAAAAGGTTCACGATGTCTTTCATGTTTTGATGCTTCGACGCTATAGATCCGATCCATCACACGTGATTAGCCCATCAGAAATTGAAATCCAAGCTAATATGAGTTATGAGGAAGAACCGATTCGTATCCTATCACGAGAAGTGAAAGAGTTGCGAAACAAGCGGGTTCCGCTAGTGAAAGTGTTATGGCTCAAGCACGGGATAGAAGAAGCTACTTGGGAGACCGAGAACTCTATGAGAGAGCGATATCCAAACCTATTCTTGGTAAGATTTTCGGGGCGAAAATCTCTTAAGTGAGGGAGAGTTGTGACACCCTAATGTGACCCTAGTCGGAGAGTGGTTTCGGGACCACGAAACCGAGTCACAAGAATAATTAGGTGTTATATTCTGTGCTTATTGTATGTGGAATTTGTATGCGTAAATATTTCGTGTCTTGATTTTTATTAATTAGGTGCAAATTTATAAGAAAGGACCCATGTGCTAGGACTTGAAAATGTGATAGGTGTATTTTAAGTGGCCTAATAATGCATGAAGTGAAATAAATGGAGTTGCATGTCAATTATCCCATTTCCTAAGGTGGATGGCGGCCATGACAAATTATGAGCAAGGAAAACATGTTTCCAACATGTTTGGCTAGTGAGTTATGTAGGAAGTATTATAATAAAAATAAGCATAAAAAATGAAAAAAAAAAGAAAGATGAGCTTGATGCCCTTGTTGCCGTGAGTAGAGGAAAAGAGAGGAGAAATTTTGTCCATCCATTTTCACTTCTTGGCCGAAAATACTAAGGAAAAAGGGGGAGGATTTTTGCTTCATGCTTGGTTTAGAAGAGATCTAGAAGGAGATTTGGCTAAATTGCATCAAGATTAAGGTATGTATGAGGTTGTGTTGGGAGTTTCATGCATGTTTTGGTTGCTAACTTGATGTGCATGTTAGCCATGGCTCAAATCTTTGTTATGCCATGGAAATGGTATTTGGCCAAAGTTGTTATGGTGATAAAGCCATTGCATGCTAAGTGTGAAGCTTCATGATGATGCATGCAATGATGGATTGTCTACTCTTGACTAAGATTTTGAGTTTTCTTTTTGTTCAACCATGATTGAAGTTAAAAAGGGCCATGATTGTCATATTCGGCCATGATGCATTCATGAGCATGATTCATGCTTCTTGCATGTTAGTTAAAATTTGTGTTTTGGATGGCTATGGACACCTTGAAATTGACCATGCTCATATATGTATATATATGTTTGCACATGATGTTTTGGTTATGAAGGAAGTGATGAATATGTTTGTTTAAAGAAGAAGATGTTGAAGAATAATTGTGAAATTGCAAGCACATTCGGCCTAGCACACATATGAGTGCTTGATGCTATATTATAAGTTTTGAGCTACAATATGCAAAGCATTAACTAGTAAAATGCATGCTGTTTTGTGAGGTATTAAGTGCATAATTGGCCTCAACATGTACATGAATATTCGGCCTTGGGTAGCCTATTGAAGGCCTTAGCTTTTCCTTGATGCTCGAATAAATTGTATTGAATTGCTTGATGTAGTATAAAATGTGCATGACCATTGTGTATTCAAGCTAAAGGGTGGCCATATGACCATTTAAACTCCTTGTCATATTCGGCCATAAGCTAGCACAATGAGGTTTTAATAAATTGAATTTGTTTGAATTAGCTCAAGAGCTTAGAGGGCCACAATTGGACAAGGGGAAGGAGAAAGTGATCGAATAGCCGTAAAAGCCGTTCGACAACATCCGAGGTAAGTCCTCAAGAAGTGACCCTACTTGAATTATGTGAAATGATGTATGGATGTGTATTGATTATTGATTATGTGTGTATGAGTATTTGAATGATACCGGGCTAAGTCCAAGGCGATTATGCTAGTGATCATAATTGTGTTTGAGCCTTAATGCGAAAATGAAATATGTATGTCCAATGATTATTGATGTATGTGCGCATGAGAAATTGAATGATATCGGGCTAAGCCCGAAGACGTTAATGCTGGAAATTATATCCGGTTAAGACCGAAGGCAATTGTGCTAGTGGCTACATCCGGGCTAAGACCGAAGGCATTCGTGCGAGTCATTCTATCCGGCTAAGACCCAAAGGCATTTGTGCACGTGGTTATATCCGGTTATATTCCGAAGAATCTTGGGCTGGAGGTGAGTGTTGGTTGCTGTAATGAATTCAATTAGTACGCTCGAAAAGCCCAAAGAATAAGGTACGTTCGTTAATGCTGGAAATTATATCCGGGTTAAGACCCGAAGGCAATTGTGCTCGTGGCTACATCCGGGCTAAGACCCGAAGGCATTCGTGCGAGTCATTCTATCCAGGCTAAGCCCCGAAGACGTTAATGCTGGAAATTATATCCGGGTTAAGACCCGAAGGCAATTGTGCTAGTGGCTACATCCGGGCTAAGACCCGAAGGCATTCGTGCGAGTCATTCTATCCGGGCTAAGACCCGAAGGCATTTGTGCACGTGGTTATATCCGGTTATATTCCGAAGAATCTTGGGCTGGAGGTGAGTGTTGGTTGCTGTAATGAATTCAATTAGTACGCTCGAAAAGCCCAAAGAATAAGGTACGTTTATATGTGCATTGGAAAGTCGACATGTTTGAGCAACATTAAGCTCAATCGTCTAACGAATTTCAGCTATTGAATTGATCGATACTTTGTGAAAGTATATAATGATGAAGTGTGAAGTAAGAATGACTATGTGAATGTGTATTAATGGAATGATGCATTTGGTTATGTGAATGTATTGCTTTAATTAAAGCTGATTATATTCCTTGAGACTTACTAAGCATAAAAATGCTTACCCCGTTGCTTTGGCTCTCTGTTTTATAGATTTCGCTCGATAGCAATCGGATTCGGGATCAATAAAGTCGAAGTCATCCACACTATCAACGCCTCTATTTTGGTATAAATTTTGTTTGAACTTTGAAATGGCATGTATAGGACTACCCTTGTTGGTTTAAAATGTGGTGATGTATATGTATACGGCCATGCGAAAATGGCTCGTAAAAGGAAGCATGAACTTAGACTATTTTTGGTTTGTATGTATATATATGGTGTCATGATGTGATTATGGATTGGAAATGGGAATGTTGGTCACATGATCAGCCATTGGTATGGTTAAAATGATCATATATGAACCTATGTATGGCAAGACTAGTTGGTTCATGGAGACTACAAAATAGGTAAGACCTACCTTAAAAACAGAAGCTGCCAGCTGCAGTGACGTGAATGTGAAAAATCACCAAAATTTGTAGGAATGGTATTAAATAGTGAATAAGCTATGTAAATGAACCTTGATGAGTCTATTTTCATATGGAAGAAACGAAATGGTCATAGGAGTTACAGGTTAAGAGATATGAAAGCTATTGTGAGACAGGGCTAGAACGGTTTCTGGGTCCCCTGTGGCAACTTTAAAAATTTACTATAAATTATCCAGAAATAATTAGGAGTCATGCCTTATATGTAAAGATTCTATTTTGAGTCTAGTTTCATTAGAAACAAACGACACCAGTATTGAAGCCCTGTACAGAGAGATATTCAAGTTATAGCGCGCGAAGGTCAGAGCAGTCGATCCCTGTAACATGGGCAACTTTAACTAATAAACTGTACCAATTGGCCCAACCAAAAATTCTAGAAATAAATCCATGGATGGATATATGAGTCTAAATTCAGGGAAAATTTACGAAACCAGTTTCTGAGTTTTGAAACTCGAGATATGATTTTTAAGTCGACGGTGACGCAGTTTTCTAGCCTGACTGGAAATGTCAAATTGGTGGCAAAACATGTGAACTTGGCTTGTTAACCCCTCGTGTCCGACACCGGCGATGGTCTCGGGTTCGGGGTGTTACACCAAAGCTGATACTACATTGGACAAGTAATCTCTTCATTTTCCAATAATCATTACCTCTTTATCCTCAACAGTCCTTAACACCATCCTCTTAGCTGCACAATCCAGAGTTGCCCTATGCTTGGTCAAACAGTCCATCCCTAGGATCAAATCGAATTCTCCGAACAGTAACTCCATCAAGTCTCCATAGAAAATCCTACCTTGAGTCTCTAAAGGCACCTCCCTAAAGAGTTTCTCTACCTTAATCAAGTGACCTAAAGGACTTATCATAGTGACCCCACAAACAGTCTCCTCAAAGTGTACACCTAATGCCCTAGTACGCTTTCAGCATTCCCCCAGATGCACTCTGCCACAATCTCCACAAGCTTGTGGTCTAATTGTGTTCACCGTAACTACTGGAACTGGTTCCTCCATCCTAGCTCTCTTAACATTCCGGTTTGCAGCACTAGCTAGTCCAGCATCCCTCCTGAATCGGTTTTGATCCCTATCGCGGTTCTTTCGTTCGGCTTGCTTCACCTCTTTGGCTATCTTAGCCTTCTCTACCAGTACAGCAAAATCGCGCTCTCTCTGTGGAGCTATTAGCACCCTTAACTCATCCCAGAGGCCATCCTCAAAACGAACACTGCGCTCATATTCGGTGGAGACAATGCCACCAGCGTATCGGCTCAATAGCAGAAACTCTGCCTCATATTCAGTAACAGTCTTACTACCCTGGGTCAAGTTCAGGAATCCCTTTCTTCGTGCATCCACATAGCTAGCCCCGACATATTTTGCCTTGAAGGACTGCTTGAACAACTCCCATGTTACCCTCTCAGCTGGGGTACCCTCTCTCATAGTGATCCACCACTGATATGCCTCATCCCGCAGCAACGACACCACTCCTTTTAACTTCTACCCCACTGAGTAGTCCAGGTCATCCATAATCCGCTCCGTGGCTTCCAGCCAATACTCAGCCACATTTGGGGCTACTCCAGATACGTCCTTAAAAACCTCCGCTCCGTTGGCCCAGAGTCGCTCAGAAATGGACCCCCTATTCATGGGCCTGACATTAGCTCCAGCCACCCTTTCCAAAACTCTCAACATGGCCTGGGACAGAGCGTCGTCCCCTGCGGCTGGATCATACGGCCCAGTAGCATCCACCGGTGGTGGTCGTGCCTCACCAGCCGGCATGTGTTTAGAAGACGAAGATCCAGCTTGAGTACTACCTCGGCCTCGACCACGGCCTCTTCCCCGAGCAACTCTCGTACTAATATCGATTTATCTGATTACGAATTTTATGACATTAGTTTACTGTTTCAATTGTTTATTATAGAATATCTTATGAATAGATAAAGTTTCAGAGTTGTTCTAGCGCAATCGCAGTTTAGCTACTATCTCAATTTCCTAGGGCTTAGTTTTCCCTACAGTCTCAGTTTTGTAGCCTTAATACTACCTTATATATAGTACTATATATAAGGCTCAGTACTATCTACAGTATTATTTTTAGTACAGGGCAGTATATATAGAGCAGAAAGATACTTACAGACTTGGTGCCGGGGATTCAGTGTGCCACCTTATCATATTTCAGACAAACTCAGAAGATTTAGACCTTTTTAAAATCCATTTCTCAAACATTTGATTTAAAGAAACCAAGTTTGAAAATTATGTCCTTTAACCAGAAAAGTTGTTTTCAAAAGTCAGATTTTTCCAAAAATACCCTCTTTGGGCTTAAAGTTTTGAAAACCTTTTTGGACCCGATCCACAGCAGAGTTGTTGCAACCGGGATCTAGTACCACTAAATGTAACACCACAAACCCGGCCTAGATGTTACGGCCGAATCCGGTCTATCACATTACCTACCACTAACCAAGTTACCTAGTTTACTAAAGTTTGGGTGAGCTTTGCAAAAACCATTAATGAAGTTTTAAGAGAAATGTTTCGATTCACTAGTGTAAGTCCTATCCATTATCGATTGTTAAGGGTTTAGAAAAACGTGACATTTGTTGCACCTTGAAAAGTTTCATTTTGAAGACGTTTAATTGTCGTGTCGGTTTGAAACAATTAATTTTTGATAAACCCAGAGTTAACCAATTTCAAGGAATCAATTTAAGTGATGTGAATCTCAAGTCAAAAACGATTTAAGTAATTTTAAAAACCCAAAATAAAAATAATAGAGCGTCCTTATTACAACTTTAACCAAAATAGAAATAATCAAAAATAAATGTGAAATTTAAAAGGAAGCTACTTGAAACTTATTTAAAACCAGAAATTTAATCTTCGTGGCCACTCTGAATCTCGCCCAGCTCCAAGTCCACCAACTAGGGCTCACCTGCAAAGACGGAAGAGAAAGGGCATGAGTTTGGGCCTAAGCCCTATTCAGATAACCGCAGGTACGGGGCCGAAGCCCTTTTCAGAATACGATAAACTGGGCCTTAGCCCCTTTTTAGAAAACAGTATGGCCTATAAGCCCACTCCAGAACAGAACAGACGTATTCATGTATGCAAGCCCAACACAGCCTATAACCAACCGCTACACTCCACCCGTACCAGCCCTCCACTCCATGTGAGGAATAGCTCAACCCACCCAGCCCTACACTCCACAGTTGCAGCATAGCTGCTCAGATATTAGTAAGTTGAGGCAAAGCCTCCAATATGTGGTCAAGCCACTTTCAGTACTTCATCCATCAATAACCCAGTCCCATGCATCAGATAATAATAACATGGCATGCAGTAAATTGTAACAGTCAAACATGCATTCAGGTCAACCTTAATCGTAGGGGTATATCAGTAATTTTGCTCCTAGGGGTAAAACTGTAAACTTTCCACCTGTAAAGGTATTTCAGTACTTTTATCAGTTTTAACTGTTCTCATTAATGTTACGGTCCTTACTAGCCCATTTTTCATCGCAGTAACTTATTTATCTCAATTTCACAATTTTAGCCATTAGACCCTAAAACCCCTAATGGGCCTTACAGTGTCCATTAGCAATTTAAGCTCATTTAATTCAAGTTTTATGACCAGTTTACTGGTTTAAGCAGTTTTGATTCTACAGTCTAACAGAACATACTTATTGCCTATTTTTTTATATTATAAAGTTTTTTATTATTTTTTATTTATTAACCCGTATGAGCCCGTAAGCCCATTGCGCCCAGTTTTAGCCTATCGAGGCCCAATTACCGAAGTGCACAAAATTTCACACACACTAACTTACCACTTTGTGATTTTAGATCTAATGATTTCTAAACATCTTTTGAGCACTCGCACACTCACAAGCCCACGAAATGCTGGAATTTTAGCATTTCGACTTTTGCCGAATTGAACTATGAGAGGGTGCTCGATACACACCTGTTTCGCGACGACCGCTATTGAGATCCCTTACGATGTCCTACAATTGATCACCAAAATTCTTAGATTGCAACCCACAACAACCAATCCCAATATCCAGCAACCCATATTCGAACCATGCCCCTAAAGCCTTTAGAATCTTACCTTTTTGCCGAAAACAAATGACTAGATCTAAGTCTAGTTGTTCCAAAGATCCAAGCCTCCATTCAAACCTCTAGAAGACACTAATCACCAAAAGAAATCATCAGTTAAAGACCCTTAAAGCCCTATACCCAAATCGACAGCCTCCCTAGATTTCAAAGACTTCGGCTTTTCTAAATTGTAAAATAAGACTACATCTGAGGTGATGAGCACTTACCACTTATTCTTCTTTGATTTCTACACAGATCTAATGCAGATCTATCCTCTAAACGATAGTAAAACTCGAATCCAGGAGATCTAAAGTTTCGACTATAAGTCCCTAAATCTATGGTATTTTGGCTTTTTAAGTGATGAAGAAGATGACGATTTGAGGCTATAACTTTGAAGTAATGTTGCCAATAGATACTAAGGGTTTAGAGAAGATGAAATTTGATCAAAAAGAACAAAAATAAAGGAAGGATTTTGGCTTGGAGAAATCGGCACAAGAAGTGAGTTTTCAAGATTTCGGCTTTTGTGGCAATCGGCTATGGAGGTTTTGTAGAGGATGGGATTGACAGAGGAGGTGAGTAAGGTGATCAGAAGATTTTGGCTAGGAGAAAAAGCAAAAAGGAAGAAAGAAAATGGAGGAAAAAGAGAGGAAGAAGAAATTGGCACCAAGGAGAAGGAATTTGCATTTTTGGTTTTTTGTGAGAACTCAGAAAGGATGAATAGTAGTGAAAGGTTTCAGGTGGCTAACCCTAATTCTCCAAGACAAAAAAAATAAAAGAACCTAACCCTAATATCAACTAAAACAATCGGCCCAACCTCCCTAAGGCCCTTGCTGACATTCACTTAAGTGATCACATGCCCGACACATGCCTAAAATTAAAAAGTAACCATATGCCTACCTTGCAACTTGAACCCTGGACCTTTAATTCCTTCCCAGACGCCATTTTTTTTAGGAACTTAGTGGCGCCACCTTACCACTTTACCAAGGCCTTATTTGTGTCATAATTTACGAAGTTCTTCTTAAAAGCCCACTTAACCAAGTCTCTTATTCACTTAAAATCCAACCTTGATATTTTACCGTGTTTAACTTAGGCTTGGGCCTTCTAAAGGCCCACTAACACACTTAAACACAATTCCAATATTCAGAACACCAAAATTTCAAAATTTACCAAAAATTACAGAAACCCGAAAATTTCTGAAAATTAAGGCGTTTCAAATATCCCAAACTAGGGCCTAGTCAGAATAGTGGTTTCAGGACCACAAATCTGACGTGAAAATATTTTTTTTATGATTTTTATGAGGTTTAGAATATGAATATATGCATGTGTTAAAGTTTCATGAAGAAATTCTAAGTATAAGGTGTCCAATTGGAAGAAGGGTTCATATTGAATAAGTTGCAAAATTTGTGTTTTAGAAGAAATTTGTATGAAATTGCTTTGGATTATCAATTAGGAGGTCTTAAAGAGCAAGTTTCCCAATTTCTAAGTTTTTGGACAAAAATGGGCTTGTATGGAAAATTTTGAAGGAAAGGCATTAAGGGCATTTTGGTCATTTGGTATATTAATGAAATAAAAAGGGAAAATAAGCCAAAAATCAGCTCATTCTCTCCATGTTGCTGCTGCAATTTTAGGGTTCTCCATAGCTAGGGTTTTCAAGCTTTCCAAGCTTTATAGTAAGTGCTCCCAAGCCCCGTTTTTAATGTTCTTCGTATTTTTGAAATCTTGGTAACTTGCTCTCTCTATTTCTACCCATATTTCATGCTAGGGTTCATGTTTAGAAATTTACCCATGCATGAGAAGCTTATTTTTTGATGATTTATGGAGGAATATGGGAGTTTAAAGGATGGTAAATTTTACTAAGTAAATTTTCAAGAAAAGGGTATAAGGACTATTTTGTAAAAGTTGTAGAAAAGAGTAGAAAGAAGTGAAAGCAAGGAAAATGTGGGCTGTTATGAAAATGAAAATTGTTCTGCTAGCCTTGGGTAACTAAGAAATCCCATACATTGTATTATCCGAGCCTAAGGACTAAATTACAAATATATAAAATTATAGGGGTAAAACAATAATTTTACCCAAATATGAATTTTGGATCGTTTTGAGTAATGTATGTATTAAACAAGCTAAATTTGGTATTATAGATCAAGAGAATCGAGATACGGGCCTTGATCAGGGAAAGAACAAGGTTTACGAGGTTTAGGCCCGATTTCTGATATTTTGTACTGCAGTAAGTACATATGCAAATAAAATACATTAATTATTGTTATTAAATGATTTATTGATATTTGTATGCTTAATATGCTTATTTGGCTATGTTGATAATATAACATGTTTTGATGCCTTGCTATATGATTATGAGACGTTGGCCATGTGAAAGAAACCATTTATGCAAGTACGTTCGGTAAAGCTCTGGATGTCTAAAATCCCATTTGAACCTTAGGAATAGTTGAGGATACAAGTGACGTGTCACTAGGATAGTCATGTGTGTTATGAGATTATTTAATATGTGATACATGCTAGGGTCCGGGTGCTGGGTATCCTAAGTTGTGTTCGGATTCTCTCTTAGCTCTTTGAATAGCCCCGTTGAGAGCAACATGTGATTCTATGATATAAGGAACTTCGGTGCACTTTTTGTCAGGTAGCCAAGGCTATGTTCAGGCACTTCTGTGCATTTCTTCTGTGTGTCCAATCATATTCCAAGTGTTCAACAGATAACATTATATGAATTCTAAAAGTAAAATTTAAGTAAGCCATAGGTGTGCAAGATGGCACAGGGATGTACTAAAACCCTATGAGGACTTAGTATATAATGATATTATGAAAGGATCTGTATTTGGATAAGCATGTGCATAGGAATATGGAAGGTAAAGTATATATATAACATGATGAAAAGTATCATAATGGATAAGTAATTATGCGTAGATTATCAATAATTGTAAAAATATAGATTATTTGTATGTGTACTTACTAAGCTTTATAGCTTACCCTCCTCTCCTTTCCATTCTCTTTAGATACGTCAAGGTAGCTCAAAGGATCGGGAGATGTCGGAGCCCGGATCACACTATCTTCAAGGATTTTGGGTATAAAAAGATTTCAATTATTTTGGTCATGGCATGTACAAGAAACTTGTCTACTTTGTGTATATGTATCATGTTGAAGTAGCCAAGTGTAATAGCTCATTTGGGCATTGATTATTTTGTATGTGGCCATGTGGTTTGGTCCATATTAATGATTGGGATGTATCCCTAAGTTTACCCTTGCATGCATTCTAAGATGTGTATGTGTTGGTTTGATGGATGACTATTTATTTGCTAGTATGTGGTTGCATGATTTAGCACTCATAATGGATTGATAATAAGGAATATGGTAAACCATGAAATTGGTGTGGAATGACTAAAAGATAAGGTCGTGTGAATACAAATGGACTAGTATAAAAAGGGGGTCAAAGTGATGCTATAATGTTGCATGTTTAAGTGTCCAAATATATCATGGGATATGCCATTGAACATATAGAAGTGTATGATTGTTTAAGGGTGACCGATGGCTTGGAGAGTAGCCTCAAAATGGTCCACATGGGTAGACATACGGGCATGTGTTTAGGCTGCATGTGACACATGGTCAGCCCCATGGATGTGTCGTTCGGCCGTGTGTCCCCTGCACCTTGAATTTTAGGCTAACATGCACGCTAGTAAACACACGGGTAGAGACACGACCGTATGTCTCAACCGTGTGGAGGACATGACCTCTGGCCATGGCCGTGTGCTTGGCCATATGCCTCAAATTTGTATGATGATGTAATAAATAGAATGCTCGCTAAAATCAAACGGGCTACCACACGGGCATGTCCCAGGCCGTGTGAGGGACACAGGCCAAGGACACGGGCGTGTGCTTAGCCGTGTGAAAACCCTGTAGGTTCAAATTGGAAAATAAATCCAATAATTCCACACGGGTGTGGGACATGGGTGTGTCCCCAAGCACACGGGCGTGTGCATTGCCTACACAGGGGCGTGTAAGGCTTTATAACCTAGAAATTTTCTTAGAATTTTTGTGAGTTCTCGATTTAGCCCTGGACCGTTAATGATGTATGTTTTGAGTCTCATAGGTCCATAATAGGGATAATTTGACTTTAATTGATTAGTTTTAGTTTGAATAAAATTTTATGGCCTAGTTTTGTATGTTTGGTTTTGCTTAAGTTCGGTAATGCCTCGTACCCTGTCCTGGCATCGGATACGAGTGTTACATAAATCCAAGCCAGATCTAAGAATTTAAAAATTAAAAGAAACAATTAAAATAGATAATTAAGATAAAAAATAGAACAATTAAATAAATAAAATATTTAAATTATTAAATAGGAACAAAATAGAATAAAGAAGAAAATAAAGAAAATAATACAGAAGATAGATGGAAAAGAGGGAACGTGGCCTGTAGAAGCCCTAAGTAGCCTTGGAAACAAAGTACTCCGATTTGGCAGAAAAGACAAATTGAGTTTGAGGTTCATCGGGCAGTATGAGATTATCAAGCATATCGGACCGGTTTTATATAGATTGTCACCAGAGATAGAAAAGGTTTACAATGTATTTCACGTATCGATGTTTCGACGGTACAGATCCGATCCTTCAAATGTGAGATTAAGATTCAGTCTGATATGACCTATGATGAAGAATCGATCCGTATTTTAGCTCATTAGATTAAAGAATTGCGAAAGAAGAAAATTCTGTTTGTAAAAGTAATGTGGCATCGACACAGTGTTGAAGAGGCTACATGGGAGCCTAAAGATGTTATGAGACAGCAATACCCGAATCTGTTCAACGGTAAGATTTTTGGGGATAAAAGAGTTAACTTTGAATTTATTTAGATCAATAACAAAAGAAAATGGAATTAGATCAAGGAAAGTCGAAAGTCTTCAAGTTGCCGATTCTATTCATTCAAATCCGTACAAGGTAAGTCTATATACAAATAAATGTATTTGAAATGATTTATTTATGATTATTGTAACACCCCTTACCCGTGTCCTATGCCGGGACAGGGTACAAGGCATTACCAGACTTAAACACAAACAATCATCCAAACCGGGCAATAAAATTTCATTTATATTTTAAAACATTCAATCACATGCACATAGTCCCTTATTTGGGTTTACGAAGCCAAAACATGCTTTAGAAAGGGTTCAGGACTAAACCAAAAACTTTGGAAAGCTCTGGGAAAAACTTAGAATTTTTTTTCCCATAAAACAGGGTCACATGCTCGTGTGGACACAGGGGCACGCCCGTGTCCTCAGGCCGTGTAACTCTTTGTTTACGATGTCAGCAAATAAATTGAACCACACAGCCAAGCCACACGCCCGTGTCCCCAGGCCGTGTCCCTCACATGGTGGAGACACACGACTGTGTCTTATCCCATGTAGTTAACTCTTAGGCTATTTTCCAAGCCTTTTTGTTACCCTTACATGCACACACATATACATGGATCCAATGGCATTCAACATCCTTAGTTATGATACAAACATATCATTTACCTATCAACATACATGTGTTACACATTCCCACATTAAACCCAGACTAGTCATACCATAGTTATCTTTGTGCCAATTTTTTTCAACTTATCATCAAACTTCCATGTTCAAAGCATTATTATTTTATCTCCATATTACAGGTTTAATTCATGATCATAAAACATGCATTCAACACACATGACATATTGCCAACCATGCATGAAAGACAAACATAATCATATCTTCACATCATAAGCAATAAATCATAACATGACTAGCTAGACTTACAAGCGATAATCAATATGTGCCACATATCATGGCGATATACAATAGCTCGAAATAGGCTAATACATTTGGCCAAATCATAATAACACATGTCATAAAACTAGGTCCCTATACATGCCACTCACTTGATAATTCTAACATATTTAACAATATTCCAAAGGTATTGGCTTGATAGTGTGATGCTGCCTCCGACGATCTCCAACCCTAAGTCGACCTAACAACACTAAAAGAAATGGAAAGGAGGGAGTAAGCCCATAAATAAGTATGTTAATTTGCTTGATGTAAACTATGTGATTGTGATGATATTATATTGACGATGAATGTTGAGTCATAAGTGTGTATTTATGAGAGTCAAATTAGAGGCTTTACAACTTCCCCTTACCAGTGTTGCTTTTGTGACAAAAAAAAATTACGAGAATTATGTTGAATAAGCTCACAAGTATGAGATTAAAGAGTTCAATGGTGGGATAATTAGTAATGCAAACAGAGTAGAGTACAGAGTAACAAATGAACTCAGTTTTAAAAGAAATATCGAAATGTTTTAAAAGACCATACAAAATATGTAATGTTTTAGTTAAAGAAGAAATTGGTCTCAGCTATTCTACTCATTTGGGTATGAAGTTTAAAGATATGCTTGATGGGATTCCTTCCGAATTGGTTTTCATTAGTGAGTGGGATAATACGGGGTCCTTGATGACAGAATTAGTCAGAGAAAGGATAAATGAGTTGTAAAGATGTCTGTGTGTAACGGTTAAAGTTGAATAAATTACAGTGACTTTTTCTGGGTGTTCTAAATATTCAATTGTCCCTAAGGGTTTATATGATTGTTCTCTTTTTGATGAAATTCTTATTGTGTGAGAATATTAGCTAACTATGATATTAGACGTAAGCATTATTGGACCCGTTGGTTTATGATCAGCATTTCTTTATTCTCTTCGAAATTCTATTATATTAAGTTGGAATAAGGATGATGGTAAAAAATTATGTGAGGCTATTCTTCCTTCCTGCCAAATGATGTTTGTCTTATGTGTATACTCGAAAGATGTAACAGCTCTAAATTGACCCTAGTCGGAAAGTGGGTTCGGGACCACTAAACCGAGTCATAAAAATAATTAACTGTCATAGTTGATGCTCATTATATGTACATATGCATGTGTGAAAATTTCATGTTTGAATTTTGTTAATTATAAGTGAATTTTGTCAAATAGGACTTATGTGAGAAAATTTAGAAATGTGCTAGGCAAATGTAGGGTGGCCTATAAGTGCATGTTGTGAAAAGGGTGGGTTTGCATGTCAATTTACCCAAATTTAAGCATGATGGTCGGCCATGCTATGGGTGGAAACATGTTGCAAACATGTTTAGTTAGTGGGTATGTAGAAAAAAATAAAATAAGAAATATGGGTAATAAAGAAAAAAAAAAAGAGAATGGTGTGGGTGTACCCCCCATTGCCGTGAGTTGAGGGAGGGAAGAAAGAAAAAAATGTTCATCATTTTCTTTCACTTCTTGTGGCATGAAAATAAGAGAGTTTGAATGCTTAATAAGGAGGGAAGAAGGAGTGCTCATGTTTTCTTTCTTTTGCAATTGTCGTAACTAGAGGAAGAAGAGGAAGCAAGATTCGGCCAAGGTGGTCCTTTAGATCAAGGTATGTTCAATGATATTTTTTTTGGAAGTTTACACAACCTTTGGGTGATGGGTCTAAATACTATCTATCCCAAGGTTGGATTTGGGGTTGTTGGAGAGTTGGAAGTTGACAAGAAGCTTAAAAATTTTAGTTGATACCTTGATGCTATTAACATGTTAGTCGTATGGATGAACTAAGTTGCTTGTTATGTTAGCATGAAAGGGAAGATGTTAAGTCTTTTTGTTGGAGGTGCGAAGTTGGGACTAAGAAGGGAGGAGTATTCGCTAACATAGTTGAAAGGGGATGTTGCGATTTTAGAATTTGATTATGGGAGTGGCTATAATGGGCATAGAGATGTTGAACTTAAGAAATGTAGCAACATACAAATTTATATGATATCACAAATGGAGGTGAAGCTATGCTAGATTGGGAAAAAGGTTGATCAAGTGTGCATGAGAAAAATTTAGGTGTTTAGATGATGTTGTAGATAACATTATACATGTATATATATATTCGCCATCAAAGTGAGTATGTAGGTGATGTTGAGTCAAATTTTTGGTGCACAATCGGTATGTATATATATATATAAGTATGCCCATTCATGATGTTACCTTTAATCATGTATATAATCGACTAAATGGGTAATTAGTAAGAGGGTTGCGAATATGCAAATATACATATGCATGTGTAATTGAATTATAAATGTACAGCAAGATGATTAAACTAGTTTATTTATCTATTAAGCCCGAGAAGTTAAAGAAGGAGAAACAAGCAAGGGCAAAGCCAAGGACATCGAGTAGCGGGTCGGAACCGTTATACTCAACGCAAGGTAAGTCCTTAAGCACTTGTTGTGAGAACTCCTCGGATAGATATTTTTGAGTGATTCTCCTACTTGTTAATATGACCATATGTACAATTTGAATTTAGCAAATTGCTTTACCATGATGAATTGACATAGGGCACAATGTGTGCAAAAATTAAGTGGCACTATGTGTGCCGATTGGGAGGTTGAAGCATGAGGGAATCTCAAATGCACTATGTGTGCGATTTACTATGGCACTATGTGTGCGATTTACTATAGCACTATGTGTGCTATTTACTATGGCACTATGTGTGCGAACATAATAAGCACTATGTGTGCAACGTTTGGTTGTTGGTATAAATTGTGATGAATGAGGTAAGTGATTGAGCTATTAACTAAATATCGAATTTGAGGTTGTGCGGTGTATGCATAGATTTATCTAGTGCATCGTTGTTCCAAACTTGAGGAAATGGGTCTACATTGATTGGGCTGACTTGGCATTGAATTAATTGAAGGACTTGGCATGAGATCGAACCAAGAGTTTAAGAAACTGTAGCATAGTTGTTATGATTTGAAAGAAACAAAAAAAATGATTATTAATGTTGGATGGTAGAGTAGTGCTTATGACTTACTGAGTTATGTACTCATTTGGTGTGCTTGTTTGTTGCTTACCTAGGTTCTTGATCCATTTTGGTGTGCTCGAGACCGTCGTCAAAGTCATCACACCGCTAGCAACTTTTGGTACTTTCTTCTTAGTGGGTCTAGGAGAGCATTTTGGCATGTATAGGCTAATATGTTTTGTTGAAAATTTGGTATGTAAACTTTTAGCCATGCGAAAATGGCTTGTATGCACCTTGGCATGGTATCATGATCATTTTGTATGTTGTTCATTAAGAGATGTGGTAATGTTTGGAATCGATTAGCCCTTGGAATGGTTAATCGTGATTATCTTTTGTGCCATGTATGTTAAAAGGGCTAGTTGAATCAAGGAAATTATGAAGTAGGTAAAATCTACCTTAATGACAGAGGTTGACAGCTGCAGTGAGGTGGATGTGAAAATCACTAAAATAGTAGGAATGGAATTAAATAGTGAATAAATTAGGTAAATGAACCTTGATGAATCTATATTCATATGGAAGAAACGAAACGGTCATATGAGTTGTATGTTAAGAGATTTGTGGGTTTTCATGAAACAGGACCAGAACGGTTTCTGGATTCCCTGTTCCGACTTTGAAAATTCATTATAAATTAACCCGAGACATTTAGAAATCATGCCATATATTTATAGATTCCCTTTTGAGTCTAGTTTCTATAGAAACAAATGGCATCAGTATTGAAGCCCTTCACAGGGAGTTATTCAAGTTGCAACACACGAAGGTCAGCGTAGTCGACCCCTGTAACATGGGAGACTTTAACTAATAAACTGTACTAATTGGCTGGACCAAAAATTCTAGAAAAAAATATGTAGATGGACATATGAGTCTAGTTTCAGGGAAAAATTACAAAACTGATTTTCGAGTTGTAGAACTCAAGTTATGATGTTTGAAGCGACTAGTACACAGATTGGCAGCTTGTCTGGGAAATTATCAATAAGTGGTTTGAAGTTTGTTAACACCTCGTGTCCGACTCCAGCGACGGTCTCGGGTTAGGGGTGTTACAAAAGATATGATATTTCTATTACAATGGAATTCCAGAATAGATAAGTATTATTTTTCTTCTAGTTTTCTCTGAGAAAATATTTTTGAGTCTTCATTATTATTCTCTTATGAGTTATGTTCTCGGGTTTCTGTTGCGAGATCGTATTTAGGATTTTCTTATTGTCCTCATTGTGTGGATTATCTAACATGGCTCATCTTTAAAGTGCATTCTTTGATCTGTGATGATTATGTTTATTTGAAGGTATTTCTGGATTCGATAATAGGAATGTGGAAAATTCTAGTATTTGAATTTCTCTGATTTTCAGTGTAAAAAAAAAATTGTCATCGGCAAAGGCATAAATGATGGAAACTCAAGCTTGAAATGTGTAGTGGTTTTCTTTTCTCGGGTAAGCTTGACTAAGGTTAGTGAGTTTAATCAGAATATCTCCATTTTCTTGAGCTAATATAGTTGTGAGATCTTTTATTTGCATGACAAGAGAATTATGAATGAGTGCATGTACTTGGGTTGTAGTGGTGGACATCAACTCAATTGTTTATATCTTTGTCGAGATGTGAATTGAGGTATATGTATTTAAATGATTCTCTGGTATGGTGATGAATTTTTGTACAATCATGAGTATATAGATAGACGGATAGTTGGAATAAAGAAACTATGTTATCGAGAGTATGATACGGAACTATGTTTATTGGAATATTCTAACCGAATAATGTTATGAGTTAAAGTTGTTCTAAATAATTAGATTATCATGTTCGTGAAAGTTGAATGATCGATGCGAGTTAGAAAAGTTGGAAATAGTTGAAAGTAATATTAACTGAAGCTTTAGTGCTAAGTTTAGTTTGGATTAAGTAAAGAAGTTATGATTTTCAATAATGTACTAGTGAACTAATTGAAATATGTTTCATTAAGAGAATATAGAGAAAGCAGATATAATTACAGATGCTGAATGGAAAGAACTTTGCTTATTTTGTAAGAATGGTTACTCGATCGATCTTATTTGGTGATGGAAAAAAAAATCCGCATGATTCTTTCAGTATATACATAGTTCCTATTTGATAGATCAACTGAGCTATGTGTTCTGAGTGAGTAATACAAAATTTTGAAAACATGCTCTGGCAATGTGTCTTAAATTTCAAAGGCTATGGGAAAAAGATATGCGAGGCTGAAATCGATTTGTGACCTTGAGAAAATAGTGAAAGTGATTCATAAGATTTGGAAGCAACTTCTTCTGGTGAGATTTTCGGGGACGAAAATCCCTAAAGGGGGGAGAGTTGTAACAACCCATTTTTAGGGTTAATCAAAATAGTGGTTTCGAGACCACAAATCTGATATCAAAAACTTTATTTCACTATTATTTTAATATTTACGAGTTATTTGTGATTTAAAAAAAAAATTTTTTTGATATTGTGATTTTTTTTTATAAGCGAATTATTAAGTTCAAGTGGTTTTAGAAAATGAGGCATCGGGACCTCATTTCTATAAACTGAGTCGTAAATATTTTTATAAATATTTACGGAGTGGCAATAAGATGGTATTATAGTTTCGTTGAAAAAAATTTTACCGTTTTAGTGGTTAATTCGGTAAAAAGGACTAAATCGCGTAAAATGCAAAAGTTGCATGCTATTAGTAAAAGGGAGTTATTTGTCCTTGGCTTCTAAAGTGAGGGTCCTCAAATGGTAATTAACCCATTAAAGAGTTAGTGGATGGCAATGGTTTGGCAATATTGAAATTTTGGGTTGGCTTTAAGGTTAAATAAGTAAATAGTTAATAATGTTAAATAATAATGAAATAAAATAAAACATGCATTTTATTTCTTTTGTTTCTTCAGCCGTATATGAGAATAAAGGAAAGTCATTGAAGCTTCTTCAAGTTCGGCACTTGCATGCCTTGGTGGAGATCAAGTTAAGCCTTGTACGAGTCTATATCGAGGGAAAAATAGAGTTTCGGACTAGTCGATCCATTTCAACATTTTGACGATCGAGGTAAGTTCGGATGTATTAAGCATTGTTAAATTTATGCTTTTAATGCTTGATATTATATAAATTGTCTATACATGATTATTTTTATGATTAACGACTTATCGGCTAAAATGACACTTAGTGTGCGGTTCGAAATAGCTTCGGCTAAAAGTGGCACTTGGTGTGCAATTTGAGATAGCTTCGGCTATATTTATATAAATGGAACTTAGTGTGTAAAGTATCGAGGATGGCACTTAGTGTGCGAAACATCTAGAATAGCACTTAGCATGCGAGGTATCGAGTCTGGTACATAGTGTGCGAGACATCGAAGATGCAACGGCATTATGTATATGTATGAAATGGTAAGGATCAGTACAGGTATGTATAGAAACTCAAATTAATATGAAATCCATGAATGGTAAGTCCATAAGCATTGTGAAATGATGTTTTATTAATTTGGCGAATAATGATATATATTTATAAATGTATGGATTTTTTAATTAAAAGAAAGGAAGGTGTGGTAAATTTAGTTATTATCATTTTCTTACTAAAACAATTTTGGACAGCAGCAGCAGCAGTCCGACTTTGAAAGTACACCAAAAATAGTAGAAAGTGAGTTAGAGATTAAATAAAATATTGAATTGAATCTTATTGAGTATAGTTTCTTATAAAACAAACAGTGTAAGCAAAAGAATTTTATATTATGAGATATTTGAAGTTGTGTGAGATAGAGTCAGAACGATTTCAAAATCCCCTGCTCTGAATTGAGAAAATCATTACAAATTGTACAAAAATATTTATGGACTATAGTTTATATTCCTATAATTATTAATGAGTCTATTTGCAATAGAAATAGATGACAACATCATCCGAGTCTCGTACTATGAGATAATTATTTATTAGTAAAGAAAGGTCGAAGCTGTCGGGCAGCAAAACATGGGTGATTTTAAAGAATAAACTGTACTTATTGGTGAAACAAAAAATTGTGAAAATTTTATGGTAAAAAGATATCTCAGTCTAGTTTCAAAGAAAATTAGTGGAACTGAATTTAGAGTTCTGTAGCTCCAGATATAAATAAATTAGTGACTGTGATTCGAGAAAACAACTTGACCTGAACATAAGTAAAAATGTAAATATGGTTGTTTTACCTTGAGAAGCAAGTTAATAAATTGCTTATTATTTTCATATGAACTTACTAAGCTTTATAGCTTACTCCCCTTCCTTTTCATATCTTATAGGTTTATTTAGCTAGCTTGGGTTGGAGATCGCTAAAGCTTCAATCATACTATCAAGCTACCATTTTGGGTATATGTATTCAAATACTTAAGTCTATGGCATGTATAGGGGATTTATCTTTTGTAATTATGTCATTACTAATGTGGCAAAATGTGTTGGCCTATAATGGTTATAGTTCAATTTGTGTATAGCCATGAATGGTGGCTTATGTTGATTGTATGATTATGCATGTGCTTATATCTGGAGATGAGGCTTGTGATCGTGTATATGTAATGAGTTATATTGTTGGTCGTGAATGCTTGAGAGTTTAATTGAGATGAGATGATGTGTTGATAACTAAGGCTTAAATGTGTGATATGGGAGTAATCTTATAAACTTTGATGCATGAGAATTAGTAAATTTGAGTTTGACTAAGCATGATGTTTTAAGTATGTAAAATATGATATGAGGTTACCATGATCTTGTATTGTTTGTGGATGATTGAATGTTCAAATGTTCTATGTTAATGGTCAATAAAAGTAAGCATGTGAGTTTGTTATTGAGGGTGGCAATTGGCGTGGAAAATAGCCTAAAAATTGTCCTCACGGGTAAACACAGTGGCATGTGGCTAGGCCGTGTGTCACACACGGCCTGTCCTCATGGGCGTATAGTTTGGCCGTGTGTCCCCTGCATCATGTACTTTACTTTCGAATTGGCCACAGGGGCTGTAACACGGCCATGTGTCTCAGCTGTGTGAGGGACACAAACTGGAGGCACAGGCGTGTGCCTTGGCCATGTGCCCTTATTTTTATGATGACGTTAGAAACAAAGAGTTACACGAGCTAAGGACACGGGCGTGTCCCGAGCCAGACCGACGTGTGACCTTGTTCCATGATGAAATTTTCTAAGTTTTCCAAAAGTTTCTCAAGTTCTCTGTTTAGTCCCAAACCACCCCCGATGTATGTTTTGGGCCTCATAGGCCCGTATAAGGGATGTTATGCATGTGTATGAAAAGTTTTAATTTGGATGAAATTTTATGGCCTGGTTTTGTATGAATGTTTTGATGTATGTCCGGTAATGCCTCGAACCCTGTTCCGACGTCAGATACGGGTAAGGGGTGTTATAGGTACATTGCATGGACGGAAATATGTGAGCTGATGGTTCAACTCTTCAAAGCACCTCTTCGTGGACTTGAATGGCCAAAGATCAGCTGCTGGTTCTTCTTCCCAAAGTGGCCAGCTAACTCTCCAAAGCTATCTTGAAAGCTTTCACACCTGCTGCACATTCTGTTCACATTGCAAAACTGCCTAGATTTTTATTTTCACACACACAAGTCTATTTGCATTTGGTTTCAAACTTGGGTTACCATTGAAAAACTCAAGCTACCCATTTAAAGCCCTTAAAATATTCAGCTGATCAAGGAGCTTCAATTAAAGCCATTCCAGCACCTAGGCCAAATTTACCAAGTCATTTTAGCACCCATTTGACTTCATTAATTTCCAATTGAATGATCACCTTCTAGATGTTGTCTATTGATGTTTTTCAAGATAGGAAGGTTCTAGGGATGTCCAATAAGCTTCAAGGAAATTTTTGGCCTTAATTAACCATCCATTCAGCTCACTCTTTTGGGTATACGGCTGCCCTTTGTAAACACTATAAATACTTAGCTGATTTCATGTAAAAAGGACTTTTAACATTTTGATTAATGAAACATTATTTCTGTGAGTTTTACTTCCTCTCATATCTCGTACAAGTTTTGAGAACTTATCTAGTTGTGCTAGTGGCTTCTACTGAGCTTGTTTTAGAACTTATCACCGTATTGGTATGGTGTTCTCCTATCCAGCTATTCCATCCATCACCTTAAACAATATAGGAACCGGGGTGACTCTCCTTAGTGTTGAACCACTCCTGCAGTTTAAGTTCATTTTTCCATCTCCATATTCTTTCTTTATTTCCTTGTTATTCCAAAACGAGCCGTCCGCATATCACCTATCTTTGTTTCTCCCCAGCCGAACCTACCTTCATAAAGTTAGCCCATTTTTTAACTCCATTTTGTTACCTTCAAGCCTACTAAGCCAATTCCAACAACTTGTCCATTCTTGAGAACGACTCTTCTCGAAGATGATTGGGCAACCTTTGTGAACTCAACTCCTTCAACAGAGCTGAATCACGTCAGTCAAGGATCATTATCACACTATCAAACATTATTTTGGTACCTTTTTACATTTTGAATATTAAAATATGGCATGTATAGGCTAGAAGTATTTGGATATGTTTTGTAATGTATATATCATGCCATGTGATATGGCTAGTTTGTGGTTGAACTTATGGTTTGATTTTGATATATGATATGTGATGCAAATTATGCTTATGTGATGTGTTTATGAGTGACCAAATAAAATGGTCAATTCTGTTAAGTTTTGGAATGTGCATATTTGAGAAATTAGTAAGTTTATAGCATGTGATTGAATGAAGTAAAATGAGGTTATGAAACAAAAGTTTAGATATGATTTTGTCTTATGTTTTGGCATAATTTGATATGACTATTAAGCATGAAATTGGTTGATAATGTTATGGCATGATTGGTGTAAGTTTTGTTATTGAAATTGGTTGAAATTATAGTGCAAATATGCTTGGTTGATGCTTGTAGGTTTAAACCAAATTGGGTGGCTAATTGGCTTTTCAAATTGCCTATTCTTTTTTGCATGGGCAGAGATACAGGCATGTGGCTAGCCATGTGACCCAAGTTAGTTTCGACCATGGCCAAGGCACACGGGCATGCCTTGTGGTTGTGTGATTAGGTCAGTATCAATGCCCTGTTTTGACAAGGCCTAGACACGCAGGCGTGTCTAAAGCCGTGTAAGGCACACGGCTTGTTACCATGGGCGTGTAACCTGTGCAACTTTGAAAAATTTTTATGAGCTCAGTTTAGTCCCGATCCCTTTTTAATGCATGCTTAAGGTCTCAATGATCTATATAAGGGACACTACTGTGATGTATGACTACAATTTCTGAATGAAGTTTATGAATTATTCGTAAAATATTTCGATTGTCCGGTAACGACTAAAACCCTAGTCCAGCGACGGATGCGGGTTAGTGGTGTTACAACTTATCTTCTAACCTCACAATCCATAATGGTTTGGGGTAAAGGTGTTTATAGATGGACAATACCAATTTTGGTTAATTCTCACCTTGATGGCTTTCTGGGTTTGTCAGACCTCGGGTTTGTTTCACATTCTTCCTTTGCCAAACAGTTGGTCTATTGAGTAACCCTACAAAATAGTTAATAGATCATACCTCTACTCGCTAATCCCCTATAGGAGGATTAGTTCATCATGTATTTCATAAACAATATGGAGTTGATGTAAAGAGAAAACATGATAAATGGATTAAAGTGTAGAGTTTAAGAAAACACCTGATTTGTATTAAAGATGAAAAACAAATCCACAGAGTTTGATGATCTCCTCAAATTAGATCTCTTAACAAAGAAGAACTGAAAATAAATTCTATAAACCTAAGCAAGAAAGAAAACTAAACTAAGTTTAAGAGGGAGAATCTAGGATAAGCGAATGATATATATAACATGTGCCAAAGGAGCCTATTTATAGATTCTAAGTGGCCGTTGACCTTAACCCTAGGTTAGTTGACATTCTTGAGCTTTTAGTTTGATTGTGGAGACAAAAATGCCCCCATCTCATATTTAATTTTCATTCTAGAGTCGATATCATGACACATCAGGACCTGTGTCGTGACATGGGAGTTAGTATGGTCCTCTTGAGCTATCTTCAGGGGGTATGTCGCGACACCCTCAGGCTATGTTGTGACATTTAAGGCGGTCTTGAGATTTCTCCATTCTTCTCCTTATGTTGCGACATCAATCATCTCGTACTGTGACATAACGATGAATGTCAGTTTAGTATACCTTCTAAAAGTCTCTTGCACACTCACAAAGTGCATTATCTCACCTTTAGGCCATTCGACCCTTAAGGTCAATAAAAGACTCAATTTGCGCATTTTATTAACTTATTAAAAACTTAAGGAAACATAATGCAAACCTATTGAAAATGCTTGTTTTTATGCTCCTAAAGTGAGATAATTAATTTAATCTGGTACACCAAATTACAGCAGATCAAACACCCCCGCACTTAATTCATTGCTTGTCCTCAAGCAACATAAACATAAGAACGAAATAAAAGTGATGACCATTGAGCAAATATGATACAAGTATTGACTTTGGAGTACATAACTTAGGCATTTCACATTCACTAATAACTTTAACATGATGAATAATTGATTTACCACTTTTGAGTTCAAACATCTAAGTTCGGTATGTTACAAAGTATACAAGTATTAAGGGTCCCAACTATAGGGATCCATAAATAAATCATACAAGTAATTTGATTATCCAAACAAAATACAAATAATCATTTATGCGTATGTTCATTATGATGTACATTTATGTACAAGGATATTTAGGTCACATAAGACTTTTCAGCTTGTAACGTTCTTTATGAATTATTATTTAATTAAATAATAAATTTCAAAAATGAAATTAAATTAATTGGTCATTATGAATCTGTTTAAAATAGACATTAAATATTTTTTCTCAAAGATTTTCTTACAATAAAGTTATGATGATTTTAACGAATTAAAATTGGATTGAGAAAATTAATTAATTAAAAATTAATTAATTAAAATTAATTTAATAAATAATGTCTATTTCGATAAATAGAAAAAACATGTATTAGATTAGATTAAATTATAAAGTGACGAGTTAAAAGTCCAAGAAGCACATATAATTGGACCTAATATAGGAGAGACCTAAATCCCCACCATAATACATATGAAGGGAGACACACCCAATTAGCCGCCTTTTTCTCCTTGTTCAACTAGGGGATTGGTTTTTTTCCTATTAAATACGCATTAAATGCATTTTACTAATTCAACTAGGGTTTCACTTCTTCTCCCTATAAATAAATGGCTCTACTAGGATTTAAAATATAATAAGTTACACACAACTTTTGAGATATTATTATTCTATCCCAAAATAGTGAGAATTTATTTCTAAGTATAAATTCTATTTTTCAGGAATAACAATTCTACTGGTTTTTATAAGAGAGATAGATTTACTTTCCTACTAAAAGTAAGAACATTATTTTTGGTTTTGTGTTTGATTCATAATTGTTTGAGCCTACACTAAAAGTAATTTGTGGTATAAGAATAGCAAAGAAGATTGTTCGATTGAAAGTCGAGAACGTCTAGGCTCCGTCTCGCTCAAAGCACAAGTGTTATTTTAAGAAAAAAGTTTATTACTATAAATATCACTAATTGCCTGGGTTCTCAAAATTTTATTTTTCACAGTGTTAGAAAATCATTTTCGAACCAGATTTTTTTTCCAACACTCTCATTGAGTCTAACTCATCCTTCATCCCTCAATTACCTCAAGTATTTCTTTCACACCACCCATGGATTCCTTGAGATTGATCACCTAACCTTCCAAACCTGACAGCAAATCCATCAATCTACTATTTTTTTTGGACCTCCCATGGGTATCAATTGAGACATTCTGCTCGTTTCCGTATTTCGTCATCTCAATCAATGCCTTCAAACACTAGCTCATATACCAAGTATCACAAGGTTAGAATTTTAGTTTGGCAAAATGCACAACCGTAGGTAATTTCTTGGGTTCAAATCCACATAATTCATGTAACACCCCACACCCATACCCTACACCGAGACGGAATACGAGGCATTACCTACCTTGAACACATGCATTCCTACATTCTGAATCAGCAATGTAACAGCCAAAATTTTGACCTTATTCGGAACGGTGGTTTCGGGACCACAAATTTGTGTCAAAAAAATATTTTAATGTTATTTTCTGTGTTTATTTTGTGTGAATTTGCATGTGTGAAATTTTCGTGAATTAATTTTGTTGTTTGAGTGCTCAATTAAATAAAAGGGCTAAATCGCGTAAAATGAAAATTTGAAGGTTAAATGTGAAAGTGCCTAATTGTTGTTGTCTTTATAATATGAAGCAGTTATAATGCAATTAAACCATAATTATATGTAGCGGACGGTTGTAACCTTATGATATAATGGTTTCATAATTATAATAAAGGTTAAACATGTAAGTTAAATAATATGTTAATATATGTTATAATATAAAATAAAATACAAAAGCCATGCATCATTTTTCTTTAAGTGCCGAAACATCAAATAAAAAGAAAGAAAATAGTTTGAGACATTCGGCAATTTGAAAGCTAAATCAAGGTATGTTTTATTTTCGGTTTTTGATAATTTTTACGTTTTTGAGATCGTTGCTTCAAATACTACCCGACCCATGCTTAAATTTCTGATTTTGATGAATATTTTGAGTTATGCCATTGATGAATAATTGTGTTTTGTGACATTTGATGATGAATTATTGAAGATATGTTTTCGGTTAGTATGTTTTGCATTGGAAATTTTGACGAATTTGAGTAATTAGGGCTAAATTGAAAAATAATAAATTGAGGGACTAAAATGTGAAATAAATGAATTGTGTGGGCTTGTATGGGCTGTAACGCCCAAATTTTTAGGTTTTCTGTGATTTTTTTATTTTTAAAATTTGTGTGTGTTCTGGTTGGTTAAAATATATATTTTAGTAGGTTAGTGGGCCTTTGGAAGGCCCAAACTTAAGTTAAATCCGTGGTAGTCTTCGGAATTTTAATTTTATGAACAGGTGATGCAATTGCCGTTTGGGCTTTTAAGAGTAAAAGGGTAAAAGATGACAGAAAAATGAGTGTGGTGTAGTGGCAAGGTGGCTCCACTTAGGGGACGAGGAAGTGACGCCATAGAGGAAGCAAGGGGTCTAAGGTTCAAGTCTTGGCTCTTGCAATATATTTTGGTTTTTCTTTTCAATAAATCTGGAAGCAAGTAGGTGCGCTTTAAAGTTTAATGTGTTAGATTTATGACACAAATGAGTTGATGGCCTAGTGGTGGTGGCGTGAGTTGGCATGTGAGAGGACTTTGATTCGAATCCCTTGGAACGCAAAGGTTGATTATTTTGCTATGTTGGGACGGCAAGAGTTGGTGTTGGTTTTAAACTCTGGTGATGGAGGGATCCCACATCGGGAAGCTAACATAAGAGTAGACGGAGAGCTGGCTTTAAATAGAGCAAACCATGAGGAGAGTAGGCATACCCTTCTTGGCTGATCCCTTTCGCTTTGTGGCATGCTCATTTCGGTTGGGTGTCAGCTAAGAGTGTTTGGAGCGTGGATTAATTGCAGTCTCCTAATAGGTGTGTATTTCTCATTACTCTAGTAGTAGGACGGCTATTTCGGGCCGCGATGGGCTGAAATGGGCCATGTGGTCCTAATGGGTCCGTAGGTCTAAGTGGATAAGTTGTAGAATTACTAAAATACCCCTGTAGGGTAGGACTTCTGATTTACCACTGGAGGGTAAAATGACTATTTTACCCCTCGTGCGTAAATGACTAACTTGTGCGATGGTTGGATTAGTTGACGTGGATTTATGTTAGTTATCGTTAATTCGTAAGTCTAATGTGTTAGTGATTGATTGTAGGATTATCGCGTGGGAGATATCGTCATCAATCGTCATCAACCAGGTGTGTAAACGATACCTCCCTTAGATGAATCAAGAAAAGTGAAATATCAAACGTTGTTATTTTAGTGAACTCATGACGTCGAAAGCCGTGAGACGATTGTTAATGAATATAGTGCATTTGGATGATTAGAGTACAAAGTGTGCATTTTCGTGTACAACGGTATTTTTGGGCTTAATGGGCGGCAGGGCCAACGGCCAGCAACGGCCCACTTTGGTAAAAAAGGTAAGTACTTCTGATTACTTGGTAAACGTTAGAATGAGCATGAAACCTTAGCAATAGGTAATAATTACTGAAATACCCTTATGCATGCAAAATTATGATTTTACCCCTAGGGTTATTTTTTTCTGAAAAGCATGATGTTCTGTTTATGTATACGTATGCCATGACATATTATTTCTGTTGCATGGGACATGGGTTTATATTGATGGAGGAAGCATTCTGGTAGCCTCGCTACAATCTGGTGGCCTCGCCATATATATATATATATATATATATATATATATATATATGTTCTGGTGGCCTAGCCACAATATCTGTATCTGGTGACTTTGTCACAATATTTGGCAGCCTCACTACAATTTTTGTGGTGTGTAGCGGTTGGGTGGGTCGAGTAGTCTCCCCACATGGTGTAAGGCTGGTACGGGGGTGTTATGGATAGCTCTGGGTTGGGATTTCTGCTTTCATGATATATTTGTTTTGTATCTGCTATGGACCTATGGGTTTCATTCTGATTTCTGTACTGGGCCAAGGCCTAGATAAGTCTGACTCTGAGGTTTGATCTGTTTTGGGCTATTGTTGGGTTATGTTACACACTGAATTTACCGAACTCACCCTTTATTTTCATCTCTGTAGGAAATCCCCAACCATAGTGGGCTTGGAGCTGTGAGGGATTCGAAGTGGCCACATCATCTGTAAAATCGGTTTTTCTAAGTTATTTTATTTTTATTATTTTTATATTCTAATTTAATTTTGGGTTTTAAGTTGTAATAAGGTCGCTATTTAAATTTCTTTTTCCGTTATGGTTTTATTTTTTGATAATATTTATACTATGACGAAACTGCTAGTGTTAGGCTGAGCGGGCTTTCAAAATTAATGAACGTTTTCAAGACTTAAGAAGCACAACAAATAGATAGCCTAAAGATTGATAAACCGGCTTTTCATTCAACCGCTGTTTTTACAAAGACCACCCTAATCACTTAAATCAGCGAATGCATACTAAGCCGTAAGTTTATGTGACACGTCAGATCTGGCCATAACGTTTGGGCCAGGTTTGGGGTATTACATTTAGTGGTATCAGAGCCAAGTTACAATAACTCGGCTGTGGAACGGGTCTAAAAACAGGAGTTTGTAAAGAAACATTGAATAAAGGTTTTCGAAAATCATTTTTTTTGGAACTTGATTATAAATTGTTTTCGAGAATGTTTCCAATATTTTCTCTTTACAAATAGATGATTTTAAAGATTAAAATCAGTTTTCTAAAATTAGGTTTTTTTAGAAGGTGGCACACCGAATCTCTGGCCCAAGTCTATAAGTTTTCTGAGCCTTTCTGATTGTTTTTGAAATATCTGTGATATGCTTGTACAAAACCTTATCATGGTACTTTAGTTAGGGTAACACTGGAACTATAGAAACTCTGATAAGTAGACTGAGACTGTAGCTAGGCTACCGCAAAAGGAAGCAAAATCAAACTCTGAATTACTGTTATTCATAAGACATCTATAATAAACACTGAAATATTAAACTGATTCACAGAATTCTTAATCAGACAATACGAAATGAGTACACGAGCAGCTCATGGAAGAGGCCGTGGACGTGGCCGAGGAAATGCTCAGGCTGAATCTTCGTCTTCAGGACATGTGCCGGCAGCAGATGCACTGGTACCACCGGCAACGGAGGTAGAGTCTCATGATTGAGGTGCCGGGGATGATGCTCTGTCCCAGGCAATGCTCCGAGTTTTGGAAAGGGTTGCTGGTGTAAGTACAGGAAATGAAATTTTGGGATCTATTTCTGAGCGACTCCGGGCCAATGGAGCAGAGATATTTAGGGGCGTATCTGGTATAGCTCCAAATGTGGCTGAGTATTGGTTAGAAGCCACAGAGCGGATTATGGATGATCTGGACTGCTCTGTAGAGCAGAAGCTGAAGGGAGCCATATCGTTACTCAGGGATTAGGCTTATCAGTGGTGGCTCATGGTGAGAGATGGAACTCCTGCTGACAGTATAACTTGGGAGCTGTTTAAGATAGCCTTCAAAGGAAAGTATGTTGGGGCTAGTTATGTGGACGCTGACCGGAAAGAATTTCTGAACCTAGTCCAAGGGAGTAAGTCAGTGGCTGAGTATGAGTCTGAGTTTCTAAGACTGAGCCGATATGCTTCTGGGATTGTCATTATAGAGTATGAGCGTAGCGTACGCTTCAAGGATGGTCTGAGAGATGAACTTAGGCTGTTGATTGCTCTGCAGAGGGAGGGTAACTTCATTGTTTTAGTGGTGAAAGCTAAGATAGATGAGGAAGTGAAGCATATAGAAAGACAGAATTGTGAGAAAGATCGGAACCGTTTTAGGAGAGATTCAGGACTTTTAGGTGGTATGAACAGGAATGTTAAGAAAGCAAGGGTAATGGAGCCAGTTCGAGCAGTACCGATGAATGCTGTTAGACCGCAGGGTTGTATGAATTGTGGGAAGATGCATATGGGCGAGTGCTGGAAATGTTCTGGTGTTTGTTTCCGATGCGGATCTATAAAGCATAGGGTTTAGGATTGTCCCCAAGAACCAGATCAGGTTCAAGTTTTAGAGCAGAGGGTCGCTCAACTAGTGAGGGGTGGACCATAGTTTTCGAGAGGACGTGGGCAAGGCAGAGGTGGTAATGGAAACGGTGAGGAAGAGGAGCGCCTGGCAAGGGTGCTAGATTTGCTGAGGCTCGTCAGCCGGCGTTGGTGTATGTAGCTCGTTGCCGAGAGGAGGGTGATGCACCTGACATCATAACTGGTACGTTTCTAATTTCTAGTATGCCATACACTGCGTTGGTAGATGTTGGATCTACCCATTCATATGTTGTATGTGCTATATCTAGGTCGCTGGGTATGCGCTCTGATGAGACCGTGAGTAGGGTATCTATACTAAGTCCTTTGGGTCACTCGGTTAGGGTAGATAAACTGTATAGAGATGTGCCTATAGAAACTCAAGGAAAAGTTTTCTCTGGAGATCTGATGGAGCTACCTTTCGGAGAATTCGATCTCATTTTGGGAATGGATTGGCTTGTTAAGCATAGGGCTACTCTGGATTGTGCTGCTAAGCGAATAATGTTAAAGACCACAAAAGATGAGAAGGTTGTGGTGATAGGCGAGCGTAGGGATTATCTGTCTAATGTGGTGTCAGCATTTAGAGCTGAGAAGTGGATTCAAAAGGGATGTGAGGCTTATTTGGCATTTGCAAGCCAATCAAAAACTGAGGATCTGACAGTGGATAAAGTTAGAACCGTCAAGGATTTTCAAGCTACTTTTCCAAAGGAGCTTTCGAGTTTGCCCCCGAACCGAGAGGTTGAGTTTGGAATCGACTTGTTGCCTGGAATGGCATCGGTGTCCATTGCACCTTATAGGATGGCACTGAAGGAGTTGGTGGAGCTGAAAGCCTAAATTCAAGAGTTATTGGATAGAGGCTTCATTAGACCAAGTGTGTCTCTGTGGGGAGCACCAGTGTTGTTCGTAAAGAAGAAAGATGGGTCAATGCAGATGTACATCGATTATCGGCAGTTGAACAAACTGACGATTAAGAACAAGTACCCATTGCCAAGAATTGATGATTTATTCGACCAACTTAGAGGAGCTTCAGTATTTTCCAAAATTGACCTTCGATCTAGGTATCGTCAGTTGAGGGTTAAAGAGGTGGATATTCATAAGACGGCATTCAGAACTCGGTATGGTCACTATGAGTTCTTGGTTATGCCATTTGGGTTGACGACCACACCTGCTGTGACAGCCCTAAATTGACCCTAGTCGGAAACTGGTTTCGGGACCACAAGAACGAGTCATAAAAATAATTAACCATTATATTTGATGCTTATTATATGTATATAGGCATGTGTGAAAATTTCATGTTTGAATTTTGTTAATTGTAAGTGAATTTTGCTAAATAGGACTTGTGTGAGAAAATTTAGAAATGTGCTAGGCAAATGTTAAAGTGGCCTATTGATGCATGCTAGAAAATGTTGTCCTTGCATGTCAAAATACCCAAAACTTGGGATGGTGGCCGCCATGCTATGGGTAAAAGGTATTATAAACATGTTATGTTAGTGTTTCATGGGAGGAATGATAAAATAAGGAGCATGGTAATAAAATAATGAAAAGGAAAATGATGAAGAAAAAAAAAGAAAAAGTTCTCATGTTGTTCAACTTGGCCGAATAGAAGAAAGAAAAGAAGGAAAGAGCTTGGAGAAAATCGGCTATGGTGGTTCACTAGACTAAGGTATGTTGATGTTGTTCCATGAGATTCATGCATGTTTTTAGTTGTTAGCTTGAGTTCTACCTAGCCCATGGTTTAAATCTTTCCTATGAGATGGAGATGAGATTCGGCCATGGGTGTTGTCTTCTTGGTTGGTGTTTCATGTTGTGGTGATGAGGCATGAAGATGAGTTAAGTTTTGGCTAAGGTGGACTTGTGTTGATGTCATTTGCATGCTAAGTCTGAAGCTTTGTAATGATACATGTGATGGTGATTGATGACTCTTGGATTTTCTTTTTAGCATTTTTGAGTTAGACATTAAGTTCTTTGTTTAACCCATGACCAAAATTGAAATGGTATGGTGTCTTGATGCATTCGGCCATGGTAGGAAGTAGATGAGAATTGGTAGTAAGGTGAAGTGCAAATTTTAGTACTTGATTACTAGTGTATATATGTGTATTAGCCGAGTTTTGAACTTGAAACAAAATGGTATGTAGTTAATACAAGTAACCATATTTGTAGGAAGTATTAAGCATATAATCGACCTCAACATAGACATGCATATTCGGCCACATGAGGTAGATTGGTGTTGCATGTATTCGGTTAGAGGCAAGCATATTGATGCTTTTATCTTGGCTTAGATAATCGGCTAAAAGAGAGTGTGGGCTAATATGTTGAGTTGATTAATGATTTCATATATATGTGACTCTAATGTCTAATGTATATATGGGTTAAGTACCTTGAGTTTCTCTTTTTGATGTTCAAGTGATTAAATCAATTTATTTGTTAAATTAAGCTCAAGAGCAAAGGGAACTAAATCCGATAAAGGGAAGGAAAAAGTGATCGAATAGTCAGTCGAAATCGCTCGACAACATCCGAGGTAAGTTTTGAGTAATGAAACTTAGTTTACGATTTGATTAAGTCATGACATATAATCATAACAAATATACGGTGATATAATGATTCTACTTGAATTATATGTTGAGTTAATTAGTCTATACGTATGATGGGTAGCCGTATGTGCATAGAGATCATGTCATAAAGCAAACCAAATCATGCTGTTTGTATGTGGCTATTGAGCCGAAAATGGGAATGCTTAATAATTGACTTGTGTTTGAATTCTAGTTATGAAAATGAAATAAAGATGTGTCATGATTTACGATATGTGCATGAAATTGGATGATAACGGGCTAAGTCCCAAGGCATTTGTGCTAGTGACTAATTCCTGCTAAGTCCCAAGGCATTTGTGCGAGTTACTAATTCCGAGCTAAGTCCCGAAGGCATTTGTGCGAGTTACTAATTCCGGGCTAAGTCCCGAAGGCATTTGTGCGAGTTACTATATCCACTAAGTCTCGAAGGCATTTGTGCGAACTACTATATCCGGGCTAAGTCCCGAAGCATTTGAGCGAGTAGCTATATCCGGTTAAATCCCGAAGGTACTTGGTTTGGGAATGAGCGATTTTCAATTAATATGCTCGTAAAATCCCAACGATGAGGTATGTTTCGTATATGCATTAGATTAGTTGATTCCTTTTAAATAGTATTCGCTCAGTCGATTAATGAGCTTCTGGCTTTTGGTTAAGTTGATCTCTTATGTATGAGTATAAGGGTTGGTAATGTGAAGTAGGTATGATTTCGAGAATGTGTGTATATGAAGTTATCCGTTTAGTCATATGAATGCTATACTTCAATTGTGCCTAATTTCATTGCTCAAAACTTACTAAGCATTAAATGCTTATTCCGCTTCTTTGATTCTCTGCTTTATAGATTTTGGTTCGTCACCATCGGACTCGGGATTGTCAAAGTCGAAGTCGTCCACACTATCAAAGCCCTTTTGGTACTCTTTTAGTTGAACTCTGCTAATGGCATGTATAGGACTGCCCTTGTGTTATTAGTCAAGTACTTTGATGTTGTATATATTTGGATAGCCATGCGAAAATGGCTTATATATTTTGAGCATAGTGTTATAATCATTTTGTATGTATATGGTTATTGAGAGGTGTGGATATGCTTGGCAATGATTGGCCATTGGAATGGTTAATCATGATCATATTTTGTGCTATATATGCTAAAGGGCTAGTTGAATCATGTAAACTATGAAATAGGTAAAGTCTACCTTAAAGGCGATCTTGTGCAAAGATGATGTAAATTTGAAAAATCACTAAAAATAGTAGGAATGGAATTAAATAGTGAATAAATTATGTAATCGAACCCTGATGAACCGACTTTCATATGGAAGAAACGAAACGATCATATGAGTCGTGTAACACCCCGAACCCGAGACCATCGCCGGTGTCGGACACGAGGGGTTAACAAGCCAAGTTCACATGTTTTGCCACCAATTTGACATTTCCAGTCAGGCTGGAAAACTGCGTCACCATCGCCTTAAAAATCATATCTCGAGTTTCAAAACTCAGAAACTGGTTTTGTAAATTTTCCCTGAATTTAGACTCATATATCCATCCATGGATTTATTTCTAGAATTTTTGGTTGGGCCAATTGGTACAGTTTATTAGTTAAAGTCGCCCATGTTACAGGGATCGACTGCTCTGACCTTCACGCGCTATAACTTGAATATCTCTCTGTAAAGGGCTTCAATACTGGTGTCATTTGTTTCTAATGAAACTAGACTCAAAATGGAATCTGTAAATATAAGGAATGACTCCTAATTATTTCTGGATAATTTATAGTAAATTTTTAAAGTTGCGACAGGGGACCCAGAAACCGTTCTGGCCTTGTCTCACAATAGCTTTCATATCTCTTAACCTGTAACTCCTATGACCATTTCGTTTCTTCCATATGAAAATAGACTCATCAAGGTTCATTTACATATCTTATTCACTATTTAATACCATTCCTACAAATTTTGGTGATTTTTCACATTCACGTCACTGCAGCTGGCAGCTTCTGTTTTTAAGGTAGGTCTTACCTATTTTGTAGTCTCCATGAACCAACTAGTCTTGCCATACATAGGTTCATATATGATCATTTTAACCATACCAATGGCTGATCATGTGACCAACATTCCCATTTCCAATCCATAATCACATCATGACACCATATATATACATACAAACCAAAATAGTCTAAGTTCATGCTTCCTTTTACGAGCCATTTTCGCATGGCCGTATACATATACATCACCACATTTTAAACCAACAAGGGGTAGTCCTATACATGCCGTTTCAAAGTTCAAACAAAATTTATACCAAAATAGAGCGTTGATAGTGTGGATGACTTGACTTTATTGATCCCGAATCCGATTGCTATCGGCGAAATCTATAAAACAGAGAGCCAAAGCAACGGGTAAGCATTTTTATGCTTAGTAAGTCTCAAGGAATATAATCAGCTTTAATTAAAGCAATACATTCACATAACCAAATGCATCATTCCATTAATACACATTCACATAGTCATTCTTACTTCACACTTCATCATTATATACTTTCACAAAGTATCGATCAATTCAATAGCTGAAATTGTTAGACGATTGAGCGAATGTTGCTCAAACATGTCGACTTTCCAATGCACATATAAACGTACCTTATTCTTTGGGCTTTTCGAGCGTACTAATTGAATTCATTACAGCAACCAACACTCACCTCCAGCCCAAGATTCTTGAATATAACCGGATATAACCACGTGCACAAATGTCTTGGTCTTAGCCCGGATAGAATGACTTCATACGAATGCCTTGGTCTTAGCCGGATGTAGCCACTAGCACAATTGCCTTCGGTCTTAACCCGGATATAATTTCAACATTAACGTCTTGGGCTTAGCCTGGATATCATTCAATTTCTCATGCGCACATACATCAATAATCATTGGACATACATATTTCATTTTCGTTACTAAGGCTCAAACACAATTATGATCACTAGCATAATCGCCTTCGGGACTTAGCCCGGGTATCATTCAAATACTCATACACACATAATCAATAATCAATACACATCCATACATCATTTCACATAATTCAAGTAGGGTCACTTCTTGAGGACTTACCTCGGATGTTGTCGAACGGCTTTTACGGCTATTCGATCACTTTCTCCTTCCCCTTGTCCAATTGTGGCCCTCTAAGCTCTTGAGCTAATTCAAACAAATTCAATTTATTAAAACCTCATTGTGCTAGCTTATGGCGAATATGACAAGGAGTTTAAATGGTCATATGGCCACCCTTTAGCTTGAATACACAATGGTCATGCACATTTTATACTACATCAAGCAATTCAATACAATTTATTCGAGCATCAAGGAAAAGCTAAGGCCTTCAATAGGCTACCCAAGGCCGAATATTCATGTACATGTTGAGGCCAATTATGCACTTAATACCTCACAAAAACAGCATGCATTTTACTAGTTAATGCTTTGCATATTGTAGCTCAAAACTTATAATATAGCATCAAGCACTCATATGTGTGCTAGGCGAATGTGCTTGCAATTTCACAATTATTCTTCAACATCTTCTTCTTTAAACAAACATATTCATCACTTCCTTCATAACCAAAACATCATGTGCAAACATATATATACATATATGACCATGGTCAATTTCAAGGTGTCCATAGCCATCCAAAACACAAATTTTAACTAACATGCAAGAAGCATGAATCATGCTCATGAATGCATCATGGCGAATATGACAATCATGCCCTTTTAACTTCAATCATGGTTGAACAAATAGAAAACTCAAAATCTTACTCAAGAGTAGACAATCCATCATTGCATGCATCATCATCAAGCTTCACACTTAGCATGCAATGGCTTTATCACCATAACAACTTTGGCCAAATACCATTTCCATGGCATAACAAAGATTTGAGCCATGGCTAACATGCACATCAAGTTAGCAACCAAAACATGCATGAAACTCCCAACACAACCTCATACATACCTTAATCTTGATGCAATTTAGCCAAATCTCCTTCTAGATCTCTTCTAAACCAAGCATGAAGCAAAAATCCTCCCCTTTTTCCTTAGTATTTTCGCCAAGAAGTGAAAATGGATGGACAAAATTTCTCCTCTCTTTTGCTCTACTCACGGCAACAAGGGCATCCAAGCTCATCTTTCTCTTTTTTTTTTTCATTTTTTATGCTTATTTTTATTATAATACTTCCTACATAACTCACTAGCCAAACATGTTGGAAACATGTTTTCCTTGCCCATAATTTGTCATGGCCGCCATCCACCTTAGGAAATGGGATAATTGACATGCAACTCCATTTATTTCACTTCATGCATTATTAGGCCACTTAAAAATACACCTATCACATTTTCAAGTCCTAGCACATGGGTCCTTTCTTATAAATTTGCACCTAATTAATAAAAATCAAGACAAGAAATATTTACGCATACAAATTTCACATACAATAAGCATGTAATATAACACCTAATTATTCTTGTGACTCGGTTTAATGGTCCCAAAACCACTCTCCGACTAGGGTCACATTAGGGTGTCACAACTCTCCCCACTTAAGAGATTTTTGTCCCGAAAATCTTACCGTAAATAGGTTTGGATATCGCTCTCTCATAGAGTTCTCGGTCTCCCAAGTAGCTTCTTCTATCCCGTGCTTGAGCCATAACACTTTCACTAGCGGAACCCGCTTGTTTCGCAACTCTTTCACTTCTCGTGATAGGATACGAATCGGTTCTTCCTCATAACTCATATTAGCTTGGACATCGTGAACCTTTTTGAGTTCAGGGGGCAAAATCAAACGATATGCCACTGGACCGACTCGCTCGAATATCTTATATGGCCCAATGAACCTCGGGCTCAGCTTGCCCTTACGGCCGAATCTGAGTATCTTTTTCCAAGGCGATACCTTGAGAAACACTTTATCACCCACGATACTCGATACCCTTACGCTTCAGATCCGCGTCGACTTCGACGATCGGAGGCTATCTTCGACTTTCACGGATTACTTTCACTTTACATTCAAATCTCTAACCAAATCCACCCCAAAATCTTGCTTTCACCAAGCTCATCCAAAACAATGGTGTACGGCATTTACGACCGTACAAAGCCTCGTAGGGTGCCATCTTAATACTTGATTGAAAGTTTGTTGTTGTGCGAATTCAATCAACGGAAAATACCGTTCCCATGAACCACTAAACTCGAGGACGCAACATCTCAACATATCCTCAAGTATCCGAATTATCCGCCGGATTGACCATCGGTTTGGGGTGAAAGGCGGTGCTGAAATGCAACTTGGTACCCAAAGCTTCTTGCAACTTTTTCCAAAATCGCGAGGTAAATCTCGGATCTCTATCCGACACGATGGAAATAGGCACCCGTGTAATCTCACAATCGAAAGCGTATAATTCGGCTAGTTTGTCCATTGAAAAATCCGTGCGTCACGGGACAAAGTGGGCGACTTAGTCAATCTATCTACCATGACCCAAACCGCATCCTTCTTACTTGTCGACAATGGCGGTCCGGATACAAAGTCCATTGTGACTCGATCCCATTTCCACTCGGGTATCGTGATTGGCTGAAGTAATCCTGAAGGCACCTGATGTTCCACTTTCACTTGTTGACATATTAAACATCTCAAAACAAAGTCGGAGATGTCTCGCTTCATACCATGCCACCAAAACCGACGTTTCAAATCATTGTACATCTTCGTACTCCCCGGGTGGATTGCCATTCGGCTACAATGGGCTTCATTCAGAATTATCGAAATGAGTTCCGAATTCTTTGGAACACACAGACGACTTTTGAACCTCAAACAATCGTCATCATCGATTTGAAATTCCGAGTCCTTGTTCGGAACACACTCAGCTCGTTTTGCATCCAACTCGTCGTCGACTTTCTGAGCTTCTCGAATTTGATGTATCAATAGTGGTATGGCTTTCAATTCAGCTACTAACACACTATCGAATCGGATGGATAAGTGCACGTTCATCGCCAGAAGCGAATAATGATTTACGACTCAAGGCATCCGCAACCACATTCGCCTTTCCGGGTGATAGTCAATGACCAGCTCGTAATCCTTTAACGGCTCGAGCCAACGTCTTTGTCGCAGATTTAAGTCTCTTTGGGTCATCAAATATTTGAGACTTTTGTGATCCGCGTACACATGGCACCTTTCACCAAATAAGTAATGTCGCCAAATCTTTAAGGCGAACACGATGGCGCCAATTCGAGATCATGAGTCGGATAATTTTTCTCATGTGGCTTTAATTGCCTCGACGCATAGGCCACAACTCGACCTTCTTGCATCAATACACAACCTAACCCAAGTAGGGAGGCATCGCTATAGATGACAAACTCTTTCCGGACTCGGGTTGCACTAGAATTGGGGCTTCAGGTCAAATAAGTTTTCATTGATCGAAACTTTTTGACATTTCTCCATCCATTCGAACTTAACATCCTTTTGGAGTAAGCCGTCATCGGCGTGGCTATCGTTGAAAACCTTTACAAATCGTCGGTAATAACCTAGAAGCCCCAAAAAGTCCGAACCTCGAGAATATTTCTGGAGGCTTCCAATTAAGTATGGCTGAAATTTTATTCGTCGACTCGAATACCGATGCAGATACCACATGACCCAAGAAGCTAACCTCTCTTAACCGAACTCACACTTGTCAACTTAGCATATAATTGCTTATCCCGTAAAATTTGCAAAGACTAACCGCAGTGTTCAAGATGTTCGGTCTCATTTCTTGAATAGACCAAGATGTCATCAATGAACACGACTACTTAATCGATCCAAATATGGTCGAAGATCCGATTCATTAAATCCATAAATACCGCAAGGGCATTAGTGAGCCCAAACGGCATCACTAGGAACTCATAGTGACCATATCTCGTTCTAAAGGCAGTCTTATGTACGTCCGAATCTCGGATTCGTAATTGATAATAGCCCGATCTCAAATCTATTTTCGAGAACACCGAGGATCCTTCAGTTGATCGAACAAGTCATCGATACGTGGTAACGGATATTTGTTCTTTATCGCCGCTTTATTAAGTCGATGATAGTCGATGCACACCGCATGGTTCCATCCTTCTTTTCACGAACAATCTTGGCGCACCCTAAGGCGAGAAACTCGGTAGCAAAACCTCTATCCACCAATTCTTGCAACCGAGCTTTCAACTCCTTTAATTCGTTGGTGCCATACGATACGGAGCTATCGAAATTGAGTGGTACCGGTACCAATTCGATGCCAAATTCTATTTCTCGAGCAGTGGTAAACCCGCAATTCTTCGGGAAAACATCCGGTATTCACAAACCACGCACGCAGATTCGGGTTTCTTTTCGATTCTTTGTCATCGAAGCACGTCGCAAGGTACGCTTCGCACTTTTTCTTACATATTTCGGGCCAACATCGCCGATATTACGGTGGCAACCCCTTTAAGTCCGTAGACTCAACCCGAATTATCTTGTTATTCGCGCTCCTCAAATCGATAGTCTTGCTCTTGCAATTTACAACCGCATCGTGCATGGTCAACCAATCCAAACCAAGAATAACGTCGAACTCATCGAACGGAAAAAGCATCAAGTCCGCCGGAAAACAAGAACCTCGGAACACTAGGGGACTTTTCTTGCACACTTTGTTGACAAGCACGTAATGACCCAAGGGTTTGACACCAATTACAAGCTCGATGAGACTCAATAGGCAAAGTCTTACTGGATGCTAAGGTTTCACATATATATGAATGAGTAGAACCAGGGTCAATCAAAGCAATCACATTTGTATTGAAAAGAGTGAAAGTACCGGTAATGACATCTGGAGAGGCAACATCCTCGCGTGCGCGTATGGCATAAGTCCTAGCAGAGCACGAGCCTCGAGATCCGATGGTAGCATCTCTAGATCCTCTCGACCGCCATCGACATTGCCCACATTTCTAGGTGGCCTACCTCGGCGATGGTAGCACCCGGTTTCCACTCGACTTACATTCTGCTCATGCATCCTCGGGCAATCCTTCATAAAGTGGTCGGCCGATCCACACTTATAGCAGAGCGATCACGAAACCAACAGCTCCCGAATGCCATTTGCCACAATGTAGACACTCGCCTCTCTCGGTGATCATTTCCACCATCGGCGATCGAAGTGACTCGTGTGGTCACAGGGGTCGATCGCGTCCTCGTCTAGAAAAGCCCGAAATGCCTCTAGACCGGCTCACATCATCTCGAAATCTCTTCGATGCTGTTGAAGAGACTTTCCGAGGACCTCTTCGAATTCTCCTGTTCACATCAACTTTTGTTTCTCCTTTCTAAGCTCTTTGGCTTTACAAGCTCGCTCAACAAGTACTACTGAACTCTCGTATTTCGAGAATGCCAACGAACATCCTTATATCATCATTTAGCCCATCCTCGAGCGTTTACACATAATAGCTTCCGGACGAAATGCATTCTCGCAGCAGATCGGCCGAGCCTCACAAATTTTCGTTCGTCTGTCGATGGCGACATAGAACCTTGCTTAAGATCAAGAAAATTCCTTCGCTTTTGGTCGATGAATCTCGATGATATATTTTTTGAACTCGGTTTGAAAGAATTCCCAAGTCACTTGCTCTCTAGGTACCACGAAGTCGAGTACTCCACCAATAGTAGGCGGACTCATGTAGCAAGGAGATGGTACACTTTAAGCACTCATCGGTGTACAGGATAGCTCATCGAGCACCGGATAGTGTTATCCAACCAAAATTCAGCTCGCTCGGCATCATCATCATCCGTAGCCTTAAATTCAAGGGCCCCATGTTTTGAATCCTATCGATGGGGCTTACTTGACCTTATTTGGTCGATCACCGGAGGTATTGTAGGTCTTGGGTTGCATTTGTCGGAATGGAGGTTGTGGAACAGTAGTGGTTCAATGTATTGATTAAACCATTCGTTCATCACACTATAAAAGGCTTGCCTAGCCTCATCATTCGGATTGTCGGCCATAGGTTGAGAGTCCGCCATGTCCCTTGCGCGGAGCAGCGCCACACTCTCCACATCATCACTATCGCTCGGTTGGGATCGGGATCCATTGCTATAAACAAACACAAAGTCAAATTGTCGAAATCACCACACTATCGATTCATCATTTAATGGCATGTAAAGCTAGACCCCAAACACATCACGGTAGTCCTAGAATCGACTAAACCGTGGCTCGATACCAATAAAATTGTAACACCCGAACCCGAGACCATCATGGTTGTCGGACACGAGGGTTAACAAGCCAAGTTCACATGTTTTGCCACCAATTTGACATTTCGGTCAGCCGAAAACCGATTCACCGTCGCCTTAAAAATCATATCTCGAGTTTCAAAACTCGAAACGGTTTCGTAAATTTTGCTAAATTTAGACTCATATGTCCATCCATGGATTTATTTCTAGAATTTTTGGTTGGGCCAATTGGTACAGTTTATTAGTTAAAGTCGCCCATGTTACGTGGATCGATTGCTTCGACCTTCGTGCACTATAACTTGAATCTCTCTCTATATGGGGCTTCAATCTGGTGTCGTTTGTTTATAATGAAACTAGACTCAAAATGGAATCTCTCTGGATCATTTATAGTAAATTTTAAAGTTTTGACAGGGACCCGAAACCGTTACGCCCTGTCTCACAATAGCTTTCATATCTCTTAACTCAGAACTCCTATGACCATTTCGTTTCTTCCATATGAAAATAGACTCATCGGGGTTCATTTACATAGCTTATTCACTATTTAATACCATTCCTACAAATTTTGGTGATTTTTCACATTCACGTCACTGCAAATGGCAACTTACATTTTAAGGTAGGTCTTACCTATTTTGTAGTCTCCATGAACCAACTAGTCTTGCCATACATAGGTTCATATATGATCATTTTAACCATACCAATGGCTGATCATGTGACCAACATTCCTATTTCCAATCCATAATCACATCATGACACCATATATATACATACAAACCAAAAATAGTCTAAGTTCATGCTTCCTTTTACGAGCCATTTTCGCATGGCCGTATACATATACATCACCACATTTTTAAACCAACAAGGGTAGTCCTATACATGCCCTTTCAAGTTCAAACAAAATTTATACCAAAATAGAGGCGTTGATAGTGTGGATGACTTGACTTTATTGATCCCGAATCCGATTGCTATCGAGCGAAATCTATAAAACAGAGAGCCAAAGCAACGGGGTAAGCATTTTTATGCTTAGTAAGTCTCAAGGAATATAATCAGCTTTAATTAAAGCAATACATTCACATAACCAAATGCATCATTCCATTAATACACATTCACATAGTCATTCTTACTTCACACTTCATCATTATATACTTTCACAAAGTATCGATCAATTCAATAGCTGAAATTGTTAGACGATTGAGCGAATGTTGCTCAAACATGTCGACTTTCCAATGCACATATAAACGTACCTTATTCTTTGGGCTTTTCGAGCGCATACTAATTGAATTCGTTACAGCAACCAACACTCACTTCCAGCCCAAGATTCTTCGAATATAACCGGATATAACCACGTGCACAAATGTCTTGGTCTTAGCCCTGGATAGAATGACTTCGCACGAATGCCTTGGTCTTAGCCCGGATGTAGCCACTAGCACAATTGCCTTCGGTCTTAACCCGGATATAATTTCCAAGATTAACGTCTTGGGCTTAGCCCGGATATCATTCAATTTCTCATGCGCACATACATCAATAATCATTGGACATACATATTTCATTTTAGTTACTAAGGCTCAAACACAATTATGATCACTAGCATAATCGCCTTGGGACTTAGCCCGAGTATCATTCAAATACTCATACACACATAATCAATAATCAATACACATCCATACATCATTTCACATAATTCAAGTAGGGTCACTTCTTGAGGACTTACCTCGGATGTTGTCGAACGGCTTTTACTGCTATTCGATCACTTTCTCCTTCCCTTGTCCAATTGTGGCCCTCTAAGCTCTTGAGCTAATTCAAACAAATTCAATTTATTAAAACCTCATTGTGCTAGCTTATGGCGAATATGACAAGGAGTTTAAATGGTCATATGGCCACCCTTTAGCTTGAATACACAATGGTCATGCACATTTTATACTACATCAAGCAATTCAATACAATTTATTCGAGCATCAAGGAAAAGCTAAGGCCTTCAATAGGCTACCCAAGGCCGAATATCCATGTACATGTTGAGGCCAATTATGCACTTAATACCTCACAAAAACAGCATGCATTTTACTAGTTAATGCTTTGCATATTGTAGCTCAAAACTTATAATATAGCATCAAGCACTCATATGTGTGCTAGGTAGAATGTGCTTGCAATTTCACAATTATTCTTCAACATCTTCTTCTTTAAACAAACATATTCATCACTTCCTTCATAACCAAAACATCATGTGCAAACATATATATACATATATGAGCATGGTCAATTTCAAGGTGTCCATAGCCATCCAAAACACAAATTTTAACTAACATGCAAGAAGCATGAATCATGCTCATGAATGCATCATGGCCGAATATGACAATCATGCCCCTTTTTAACTTCAATCATGGTTGAACAAATAGAAAACTCAAAATCTTACTCAAGAGTAGACAATCCATCATTGCATGCATCATCATCAAGCTTCACACTTAGCATGCAATGGCTTTATCACCATAACAACTTTGGCCAAATACCATTTCCATGGCATAACAAAGATTTGAGCCATGGCTAACATGCACATCAAGTTAGCAACCAAAACATGCATGAAACTCCCAACACAACCTCATACATACCTTAATCTTGATGCAATTTAGCCAAATCTCCTTCTAGATCTCTTCTAAACCAAGCATGAAGCAAAAATCCTCCCCTTTTCCTTAGTATTTTCGCCAAGAAGTGAAAATGGATGGACAAAATTTCTCCTCTCTTTTCCTCTACTCACAGCAACAAGGGCATCCAAGCTCATCTTTCTTTTTTTTTTTCATTTTTTATGCTTATTTTTATTATAATACTTCCTACATAACTCACTAGCCAAACATGTTGGAAACATGTTTTCCCTTGCCCATAATTTGTCATGGCCGCCATCCACCTTAGGAAATGGGATAATTGACATGCAACTCCATTTATTTCACTTCATGCATTATTAGGCCACTTAAAAATACACCTATCACATTTTCAAGTCCTAGCACATGGGTCCTTTCTTATAAATTTGCACCTAATTAATAAAAATCAAGACACGAAATATTTACGCATACAAATTCCACATACAATAAGCACAGAATATAACACCTATTTATTCTTGTGACTCGGTTTCGTGGTCCCGAAACCACTCTCCGACTAGGGTCACATTAGGGGTGTCACAAGTCGTATTTTAAGAGATATTTAAGTTTTCGTGGAACAGGGCCAGAGCGATTTCTGGATCCCCTTATCTGATTTTGGAAATTCACTATAAATTAACCAGAGATAATTATAGGTCATGCCATATATGTATAGATTCCTTTTGAGTCTAGTTTCGTTAGAAACAAACGGCATAAGTATTGAAGCCCTGTACAGGAGATATATAAGTCCTAATGCATAAAGGTCGAGCGGTGAACCTCAAACAGGGAGACTTTAACTAATAAAATGTACTAATTGGACCGATTAAAATTCTAGAAAAAAATTGTAGATGGATATATGAGTCTAGTTTCAGGAAAATTTACGGAATCAGTTTTCGAGCTTGAACTCGAGATATGATTTTTAAGGTGACAAATGACGCAGCTTAGCCACTTTGTCCGAAATTTTAAAATGGATCGTGCAAATAAATGAATTAAGTCTGTTAGCACCTTGTGTTCGACTCTGGCAACGGTCTCGGGTACGGGGTGTTACACCTGCGACATTTATGGATCTGATGAATCGAGTGTTCCAGCCATACTTGGATCGATTCGTGGTCGTCTTTATCGACGATATTCTAGTTTATTCTGAAACTGAGGAGAAGCATGATGAACATCTTCGTATTGTGCTGCAAGTGCTGAGGGAGAAGGAGCTTTATGCGAAATTCAGTAAGTGTGAGTTCTGGTTGAGAGAGGTAACTTTCTTGGGGCATGTTGTCTCTGCTGAAGGGATCAAGGTGGACCCTCGAAAGATTGAAGCGATTCTGGAATGGAAGCCACCGAGGTTAGTGTCGAAAATTCAAAGTTTTCTGGGTTTAGCTGGGTACTATAGAAGGTTTGTGGAAGGATTTTCTGTGCTGGCAGTGCCTTTGACAAAGCTTATAAGGAAGGGAGTACCGTTTGTTTGGACCGAGAAACAACAGAATCTTTTGAGAAGTCAAGAAAGTTCTCACCGAGGCACTGTCTTCGATTTAGCCGAGTCCGAAAAGATTTTTTGTATCCAGTGATGCATCACATGTAGGGTTGGGCTATGTGCTGATGCAAGAGGGTAAAGTGGATGCTTATGCATCGCGATAGCTTAAACCACATGAAGTTAACTATCTTACTCATGATCTAGAGTTGGCAGCGGTAATCTTTGCGCTTAAGATTTGGAGACATTACCTGTACGGAGAAAGGTGTATTATATACACAGATCATAAGAGTCTTAAGTACTTGCTAACTCAGAAGGAGCTGAACCTTAGACAGCGGAGATGGATAGAGTTGCTTAAGGATTATGATCAGCGATTGAGTATCACCGAGCAAAGCTAATGTGGTGGCTGATGCCCTAAGTCGTAGAAGTGTATCTGATCTGAGAGCCATGTTTGCTCGTTTGAGTCTCAGATGACGACGGTAGTCTGTTAGCGAGCGCAAATTAGGTGACTGGGTGGATGAGATTAAGGAAAAACAATGAGGATGAGTCCTTGATTTCTCGATTCCTAAGGTTAAGAATGGGGATACTTCGAGTTCGGGATCGAGCGAGGAGGGAGTTACGTATTACTTGAGGTAGAGTTTGTATTTCGGAGGACTCTGACTTGAGGCAAGCAATTCTGAAAGAAGCTCATGGAGGTCTGTGTGCTATGCATCCTGGAATGAGTAAAATATATCGCGACTTAAAGGAGTTGTATTGGTGGCCTGGATTGAAGCGAGAGGTAACGAAAGTTGTGGGAAAATGTCTGACTTGTCAGCAAGTGAAAGTTGAACATCAATTACCTTCCGAACTTTTGCAGCCAGTGAAAGTACCACTTTGGAAGTGGGAGAGGGTAACCATGGATTTTGTGAGTGGGTTACCCTTGACATCGTCGAAGAAGGACTCGATTTGGGTAATTGTGGATAGGTTGACCAAATCTCCTTATTGCATACCTGTCCGCACTGATTATTCACTTCAGAAGTTAGCCAAATTGTATGTGGCGGAAATAGTGCGACTTCACGGAGTGCCAATGTCGATTATTTCTGATCTAGATCCTAGATTCACATCTCGATTTTGGCAAAAATTGCATGAGGCATTGGGTACGCAGTTGAACTTTAGTACAGCCTTTCATCCTCAGACTAATGGTCAGTCGGAAAGGGTTATTCAGATTCTGGAAGACATGTTGAAGGGATGTATTATCGACTTTCAAGGCAGTTGGGAGGATTACTTACCGTTGGCAGAGTTTGCATACAACAACAGTTATCAGGCAAGTATTCAAATGGCTCCTTATGAGGCACTGTATGGGCGAAGATGTCGTACACCTAGTTGTTGGACCGAGTTGGGTGAACGACAGGTTCTTGGACCTGAGTTGGTGGCAGATACTGAGGATAAGGTCAAGTTGATTAGAGACCGGTTGAATGAAGCATTTGATAGATATAAGTCATATGTAGATTTGAAGCACAAGGAAATTGAGTACTCTATGGGTGATATGGTCTTCTTGAAGGTTTTGCCTTAGAAGAAAATATTAATGTTTGGGAGGAAAGGCAAGTTAAGTCCGCGGTTCATTGGGCCTTATCGGATTCTTAAGCGAGTGGGTCCAGTGGCTTATCAGTTGGAGCTACCTCTAGAGTTGGATAGGATTCATGATGTCTTTCACGCCTCCATGTTAACGCAGTATCGTTCTGACCCTAGTCATGTTGTGCCGGTTGCAGAGATCGAGGTCCAAACAGACTTGACTTTTGAGGAAGAGCACATGCGATTTTGGATCGAGATGTTAAGATTTTGAGGAGGAAATCGGTTCGCTAGTAAAGGTACTGTGGGCGTAATCATGGCAAAGAGGAAGCTACTTGGGAGCCAGAAGTGGCGATACGTCAACAATATCCTCATCTGTTTGATTCAGGTAAAATTTTGAGGACGAAATTTCTTTAAGGAGGGTAGAGTTGTAACGCCCCAATATTCGGGTTTTTTGTGTTTCTATGATTTTTAAAATTTGTGTGTGTTCTGGTTGGTTAAAATATATATTTTAGTAGGTTAGTGGGCCTTTGGAAGGCCCAAAATTAAGTTAAATCCATGGTATGTGACAGCCCAAAATTGACCCTAGTCGGGAAGTGGTTTCGGGACCTCTAAACCGAGTCACTGAAATGTTTGAATGTAATATTTATTGTCTAGAATATGTAATTATGAATGTGTGAAAATTTCAAGTTCCGATTTAGCCGATTGCATGTGAATTCAGTTAGTAGGACTTGTGTGACACTTTTGAAAAGTGAAAGGCTAATCTATAAGGACCTAATAGTGCATGTAGTCAAAGGGGAGGACTTGCATGTCAAATTCCCCCAAGTTGTAGTGGCCGCCATGACAAGGAATCATGGGCTAAACATGTCATGAAACATGTTTTGTTGGTGCATTAGGGAGAAACAATAAACAAATAAGTATGGGTAATAAAGAAAAAAAAATGTGTGTGTGTGAGTGAAACCCCCCATTGCCGTGCATTGTGGAAGAGAAAAGAAAAAAAAAATTGTTCATCCATCTTTTCATTCTCTCTTGACCGAAAATACTAGAGGAAGGAGGGAATTTTGCTTCATGTTTGTTTTGGAAGAGGATTAGGAAGAGGTTGGCTATACTTGCATCAAGATTAAGATATGTTTGAGGTTGTGCCATGAGATTCATGCATGTTTTTAGTTGCTAGCTTTATGTTCTTGGTAGCCCATGGTTCAAATCTTTGCTATGTCATGGGAATGAAATTCGGCCAAAGTAAATGTGGTGTTAATGCCATTGCATGCTAAATATCAAGCTTGATAATGATACATGTGATGAGGGATTGAGGACTCTTAGATTTTCTTTTAGCATTTTTGAATGAGATACTAAGTTCTTTGTTTAATCATGACCAAAATTATGGTGTTGTGATGTATTCGGCCATGGTACATCCATAAGTGTGATTTATGCTCATTGCATGGAAAGTAAGATTTGTGTATTGAAATTTTGTTCATGTTTAGTTACAATCAACTTGAGATTCGGCTCTAGCATATATATATATGTATATATGTTTGCACACGATGTATTGGTATGACATATATGCTATTTCAAGGTGTATATTTGCTTGTGATGATGTCTCGATTATGAAGTAAATGAGAGATGTGCATTGAGCTACGATATGTAATGCGTTAGTAGTAAAATGTATGCTGTTTTTGTGTGGTATTAAGTGTATAATTGGCCTCAACATGGACATGTATATTCGCCACATGAGGGGAAATTGGTGTGCATGCATTCGGTTAGAGGCAAGCATATTGATGCCTATTCTTGGCTTAGAAAATTCGCTAAGAGGAATATTAACTAATGTGTTGAGTTCGATTCATGATTTCGTATATATGCGACTTTGATGCCTAATGAGTATATATATTGGCTAAGTATCTTGAATTCTCTTCGATGCTCAAATGATAAAACCAATTTATTTGTTAAATTAAGCTCAAGAGCAAAGGGAGCTAAATCCGATAAGGGAAGGAAAAGTCGTCGAATAGCCGTCGAAATCGTTCGACCACGTCCGAGGTAAGTTCTTGAGTAATAGAGCTTAAATTCTGAATTGATTAGATCATGTTTAAAGCAAATTAAAATCATGCTCTTTGTGTGTGGCTATTGAGCCAAATTGCAAGTGTAAAAAGTGCCTTGTGTTTGAGTTTTGCTATTGAAAATGAAATACTAATGTGTCATAATTTATTGATAATTGTGCTCGGTTATTCAAATGATGTCCTGCTAAGTCCCAAGGCTTTGTGCTATGTGACTATATCCGGACTAGGATCCGAAGGCATTCGTATGCGAGTTAATAAATCGGGCTAAGCCCGAAGGCATTGTGCAAGTTACTAAACCCGGTTAAGTCCGAAGGCATTCGTATGAAGTCGCTATAACCGGACTTCGTCCGAAGGCATTTGAGCGAGTCGTTATATCCGCTAAATTCAAGGTACGTGATTCTAGAATAAGCGATCTTGCTGTAAAATTTCAGTTAATGCGCTTGAAAAAAATTCCAGCAATGAGGTATGTTCATATGAGCTTGAATTAGTTGATTCCTTCAATAATATTCGCTCAATCGAGTAATGAGTTTCGGTATTGACTAAGGCGATCCCTTATGTATGAACATAGGGGTTGGAATGTGAAATGAGTATGATATTGAGAATTTGTGCATATGAAATTATCCGTTAGCTTTATGAATGCTATGCTTTTGTTGTGTTGAATTTCTTGCTCAAACTTACTAAGCATAAATTGCTTACTCCGCTTTCTCTGTTTCTGCTTTTATAGATTTTGCTCGTTAGCTATCGGATTCGGGATCATTGAAGTCAAGTCATCCACACTATCAAAGCCTCCATTTTGGTATAATTTTGGTTGAACTTTGAAATGGCATGTATAGGACTACCCTTTTGTTAAAGGTCATGTACCTTTCGGTTTTGTGTAAACTTGGATAGCCATGCGAAAATGGCTTATATAATGCTTTTAGTAAAATACTATAATCGTTTGTATGTTGATCATTATGGGGTATGGAATTGTTTTGAAACGATTAGCCATTCGAATGGTTAATCATGATCACACTTTGTGCTATGTATGCAAAAAGGGCCAATTGAATCATGGAAATCATGAAATAGGTAAAGCCTACCTTAAAGGCAGATGCTGACTGCAGCAGTGATGTGGATGTGAAAAATCACTAAAAATAGTAGGAATGGTATTAAATAGTGAATAAATTATGTAAATGAACCTTGATGAGTCTAATTTCATGTGGAAGAAACGAAACGGTCATAGGAGTTATATGTTAAGAGATATTAAAGTTCTTGTGAAACAGGGCCAGAACGGTTTCTGCATCCCCTGTTCCGACTTTAGAAATTTATTGTAAATTAACCAGAGATAATTAGGAGTCATGCCATATATTTATAGACTCCTCTCTGAGTCTAGTTTCCATAGAAATGAACGACATCAGTATTGAAGCCCTGTACAGGGAGATATCCATTTCGTAATACACGAAGGTCAGTGTAGTCGATCCCTGCAACAGGGGAGACTTTAACCAATAAACTGTACCAATTTTCTCAACCAAAAATTCTAGAAACAAATTTATAGATGGACATATGAGTCTAGTTTCAGGGAAAAATTACGAAACAAATTTTCGAGCTCTGAAACTCAAGATATGATTTTTAAGGCGACAGTGATACAGTAACCAGCTTGTCTAGAAATTTCTAAATGGACTGTGAAAATAGTTAAGTCTGTGCACCTTGTGTTCGATTCCGAATTGACTCAAGCACGGGTGTTACAATTTTATTGGTATCGAGCTACGCTTTAGTCGATTCTAGGACTACCATAATGCGTTTGGGTCTAGCTATACATGCCATTTTTTTGTGATTATTTGATAGTGTGGATATCTCTGACGTTTGAATTTGTGTTTATTATAGTAATGGATCCCGATCCCAACCGAGCGATAGCTAATGATGTGGAGAGTGTGGCACCTGCTCCCGCACAAGGGACAGCACCGGCGGACTCTCAACCTATTTCTAGCAATCCGAATGATGAGGCTAGGCAAGCCTTTTATAGCATGATGAATGATTGGTTCAACCAATACATTCGAACTAATACTACTGCTTCCACAACCTCCATTCCCAACAAACACAAATTTCCATACCTACAATGCCTCCGAATCCACCAAATAAGGTCGAATAAGCCCCAGTTGATAGAATCCAAAACATGGGGCTACTGAATTTAAAGCTACGGATAGCGACGATCTTTGAGCAAGCTGAATTTTGGTTGGACAACACTATCCGCACTTTCGATGAGCTATCTTGTACACCGATGAATGCCTAAAGTGTGCTATCTCCTTGCTACGTGATTCGCCTACTATTGGTGGAGCACTCGACTTCACAGTGCCCGAGAGCAAGTAAATTGGGAGTTTTTCCAAACCGAGTTTCAAAAAAGTATATCACCGAGATTTGTTGATCAAAAATGAAGGAATTTCTTGAGCTTAAGCAAGGTTCTATGTCGCCATCGATTAAGAGCGAAGATTTGTTAGACTTAGTAGATACGCCGGGAATGTGTTTCGTCCGAGGCTATCATGTGTAAACGCTCGAGGATGGGCTAAATGAAGACATAAAATGTTCGTTGGCATTCTTGAAATACGAGAGTTCGTAGTACTTGTTGAGCGAGCTTGTAAAGCCGAAAAGCTTAGAAAAGAAAAACAAAAGTTGATGTGGGAACCGGAGAGTTTGAAAAGATCCTCGGAAAGTCTCTTCAACATGCATCGAAGAAATTTAGAGATGATGGTGGGCGGTCTAGAGGCGCCGGGCTTTTTAGACGAGATCGTGATCGACCCGGGTACACGAGGCACTTGATGCCGGTGTTGGGAATGAACGTCGAGACGAATCGAGTGTCAACATTGTGGCAAATGGCATTCTCGAAGTCAGAGGTTCCGTGACCGCTCTGTTACAAGTGTGGATCGGTCGACCACTTTATTAAAGATTGCCCGAGGTTGTCTCGAATGAATACAAATCGAGTGGGAACCGGTGCTACCACCGCCGAGGTAGACCATCCGAAATACGAGCAATGCTAGTGGTGGTCGAGAGGATCTAGAGATGTTACGACCAGATCCGAGGCTCGGCCTCTGCTAGGGCTTATGCTATAAGCGCACGTGAGGATGCTTCCTCGCCAGATGTTATTACCGTACTTTCACTCTCTTTGATACTAGTGTGATTGCTTTGATTGACCCCGGTTCTACTCATTCTTATATATGCGAAACCTTAGCATCCAGTAAGACTTTACCTATTGAGTCTACTGAGTTCGTAATTCGGGTGTCAAATCCCTTGGGTCGTTACATGTTGGTCGACAAAGTGTGTAAGAAATGTCCCCTAGTAATTCGAGGTTCCTGTTTTCCGGCAGACTTGATGCTTTTGCCATTCGATGAATTTGATGTTATTCTTGGGTTGGATTGGTTGACCGTGCATGATGCGGTTGTGAATTGCAAAAGAAAGACTATTGATTTGAGGTGCATAAATAACGAGATGATCCGAGTTGAGTCTACGGACTTAAAGGGTTGCCACCGTAATATCATCAATGTTGGCCCAAAATATGTAAGAAAGGGTGCGAAGCATACCTTGCGTATGTACTTGATGATAAGGAGTTAGAAATAAAACCGAATCTGCTTGGTGGTTTGTGAATACCGGATGTTTTTCCCAAGAATTACTGGGTTTGCCACTGTTCGGAGATAGAGTTTGGCATTGAGCTTGTACAGGACCACACCGAATTCGATAGCTCCGTGTCGTATGGCACCAACGAATTAAAGCGGTTGAAAGCTCGGTTGCAAGAGTTGGTGGATAGAGGCTTTGCTCGCCCGAGTTTTTCACCTTGGGGTGCACCGGTGTTGTTTGTGAAAAGAAGGACGGAACCATGAGGTTGTGTATCGACTATCGCCGACTTAATAAAGTGACAATAAAGAACAAGTATCCGCTATCACAGATCGATGATTTGTTCGATCAATCAAGGAGCCTCGGTGTTCTCAAAAATAGATTTGAGATCGGGATATTATCGATTCTGAATCCGAGATTCGGACATACCCAAAACGCCTTGAGCGAGATATGGTCACTACGAGTTCTTAGTGATGCCGTTTGGGCTCACTAATGCCCCTGCGGTATTTATGGATTTGATAAATCGGATCTTCAGACCATATTTGGATCGGTTCGTAGTTGTGTTCATTGACGACATCTTGGTCTATTCAAGAGATGAGACCGAACATGCGGAGCACCTGAGATTAGTGTTGCATATTTTACGGGATAAGTAGTTATATGCTAAGTTCAACAAGTGTGAGTTCTGGTTAAGAGAGGTTAGCTTCTTGGGTCATGTGGTATCTGCATCGGGTATTCGAGTCGACCCGAGTAAAATTTCAGCCATACTTAACTGGAAGCCTCCGAGAAATATTACTGAGGTTCGGAGCTTTTTGGGACTTGTCGGTTACTACCGACGGTTTGTAAAAGGATTCTCGATGATAGCCACACCCATGACGAAACTTGCTTGAAGGATGTCAAGTTTGAATGGACGGAAAAGTGTCGAAAAGTTTCGATCAATTGAAAACTCATTTGACGAAAGCTCCGCTTTAGTGCAGCGAATCGGCAAAGAGTTTGTCATTTATAGTGACGCCTCCTACTTGGGTTAGGTTGCATATTGATGCAAGAAGGTCGAGTTGTGGCCTACGCGTCGAGACAATTAAAGCCACATGAGAAAAATTATCCGACCCATGATCTCGAATTGGTCGCCATCGTATTCGCCTTTAAAGATATGGCGACATTACTTATTTGGTGAGAAGTGCCATGTGTATTCGGATCACAAAAGTCTCAAATATTTGATGACTCAAAGAGACTTAAATCTGCGACAAAGACGTTGGCTCGAGTTGTTAAAAGATTATGAGCTCGTCATTGATTATCACCCGAAAGGCTAATGTGGTTACGGACGCCTTAAGCCGAAATCACTTTTTGCTTTTACTGACGATGAATGTACACTTGTCTATCCTACCCGACAATGTGTTAGTAGCTGAATTAAAGGCCAAACCATTGTTGATTCACCAAATTCGTGAAGCTCAGAAAGTTGATGAGGAGTTGCTTGCAAAACGGGCTGAGTGTGTTCTGAACAAGGAATCGGAGTTTCAAATTGATGATGACGATTGTTTGAGGTTCAGAAGTCGTCTGTGTGTTCCAAAGAATTCGGAACTTATTTCGATAATTCTGAACGAAGCCCATTGTAGCCGAATGGCAATCCACCTAGGGAGTACGAAGATGTACAACGATTTGAAACGTCGGTTTTGGTGGAATGGTATGAAACGAGACATCTCCGACTTTGTTTCGAGATGTTTAATATGTCAACAAGTGAAAGCGGAACATCAAGTGCCTTCAGGATTACTTCGCCGATTACGATACCCGAGTGGAAATGGGATCGAGTCACAATGGACTTTGTGTCCGGACTACCATTGTCGGCAAGTAAGAAGGACGCGATTTGGGTTGTTGTTGATAGACTGACTAAGTCGGCTCACTTTATCCCTATGCGTACGGATTTTTCATTGGATAAACTAGCTGAATTATACGTTTCTCGATTGTGAGATTACACGGGGTACCGATTTACATTGTGTCGGATAGAGATCCGAGATTCACTTCGCGATTTTGGAAGAAATTGTAAGAAGCTTTGGGTACCAAGTTGCATTTCAACACCGCCTTTCACCGCCAAACCGATGGTCAATCCGAGCGGATAATTCAGATACTTGAGGATATGTTGAGATGTTGCATCCTCGAGTTCGATGGTTCATGGAAGCGGTACTTACCTTTGATTGAATTCGCTACAACAATAGTTTTCAATCAAGTATTAAGATGGCGCCTTACGAGGCCTTGTGCGGCGTAAATGCCGTACACCATTGTTTTGGACCGAGCTCGGTGAGAACAAAATTTTAGAGTGGATTTGATTAAAGATGCTGAGCGAAAAGTAAAAGTAATCCGTGAAAATCAAGATAGCCTCCGATCGTCGAGAAGTCGACGCGGATCTGAAACGAAAAGACATTGAGTATCAAGTGGGAGATAAAGTGTTTCTTAAAGTTTCGCCTTGGAAAAGATACTCGATTTGGCCGTAAAGGCAAATTGAGCCCGAGGTTCATCGGGCCATATGAGATATCCGAACGAGTCGGTCCATTGCGTGATCGTTTGATTTTACCCCTGAACTTGAAAAGATTCACGACGTCTTTTATGTTTGATGCTTGGCGCTATAGATCTGATCCGTCGCACGTAATTAGTCCATCGAGGTTGAAATTCAATCCGATATGAGTTATGAAGAAGAACCGATTCGTATCCTAGCTCGTGAAGTGAAGGAGTTGCGAAACAAAAGGGTTCCGTTAGTAAAAGTGTTATGGCTCAAACACGGGATGGAAGAAGCTACTTGGGAACCCGAGAGCTCTCTGAAAGAGCGTTACCCAAACCTATTTACGGTAAGATTTTCGGGGCGAAAATTTCTTAAGTGGGGAGAGTTGTGACAGCCAAAATTGACCCTAGTCGGAAGTGGTTTCGGACCGCTAAACCGAGTCACCGAAATGTTTGAATGTAATATTTATTGTCTAGAATATGTAATTATGAATGTGTGAAAATTTCAAGTTCCGATTTAGCCGATTGCATGTGAATTCAGTTAGTAGGACTTGTGTGACACTTTTGAAAAGTGAAAGGCTAGTCTATAAGGACCTAATAGTGCATGTAGTCAAAGGGGAGGACTTGCATGTCAAATTCCTCCCCCAAGTTGTAGTGGCCGGCCATGACAAGGAATCATGGGCTAAACATGTCATGAAACATGTTTTGTTGGTGCATTAGGGAGAAACAATAAACAAATAAGTATGGGTAATAAAGAAAGAAAAAAAAAATGTGTGTGTGTTAGTGAAACCCCCCATTGCCGTGCATTGTGGAAGAGAAAAGAAAAGAAAAATTGTTCATCCATCTTTTCATTCTCTCTTGACCGAAAATACTAGAGGAAGGAAGGAATTTTGCTTCATGTTTGATTTGGAAGAGGATTAGGAAGAGGTTGGCTATACTTGCATCAAGATTAAGGTATGTTTGAGGTTGTGCCATGAGATTCATGCATGTTTTTAGTTGCTAGCTTGATGTTCTTGGTAGCCCATGGTTCAAATCTTTGCTATGTCATGGGAATGAAATTCGGCCAAAGTAAATGTGGTGTTAATGCCATTGCATGCTAAATATCAAGCTTGATAATGATACATGTGATGTGTAACACCCCGTACCCGAGACCGTTACCGGAGTCAAACACGAGGTGCTAACCGACCAATTCATTTACTCTCGCAGTCCAATTAAAAATTTTTCCAGATGACTGGCTAACTGCGTCACTGTCACCTTAAAAATCATAACTTGAGTTCCACGACTTGAAAATCAGATTCGTAATTTTTCCCTGAAACTAGACTCATATGTCCATCTACATATTTTTTCTTAGAATTTTTTGTCAGGCCAATTAGTACATTTTATTAGTTAAAGTTTCCCCTAATCCAGGGTTCAACTACACTGACCTTCACACATTTCGAATTGGATATCTCCCTGTACAGGGCTTCAATACTGATGACGTTTGTTTTTATAGAAACTAGACTCAGAGAGGAATCTATAAATATATGGCATGACTCCTAATTATCTCTGGTTAATTTACAATGAATTTCCAAAGTCGGAACAGGGATTCCAGAAACCGTTCTGGCCCTGTTTCACAAAAACCTAAATATCTCTTAACATACAACTCATATGGCCGTTTCGTTTCTTCCATATGAAAGTAGATTCATCAGGGCTCATTTAAATAATTTATTCACTATTTAATTCCATCTCTACTATTTTTAGTGATTTTTCACATCCATATCACTGCTGCTGCCAACATCTATTTTTAGGGTAGACTTTATCTAACACATAGTTTCTATGACTCAACTAACCCTCTTGCATATATAGTCCAAAATATAATCAAGATGAACCATTCTAATGGCTGATCGTTGCCAAACATTTCCATGCCTCTTAATGAGCATATACATATCGAATGATTATAACATTATGCTCAAAACATTTATAAGCCATTTTCGCATGGCTATCTAAAATTATACAAATCCAAAGGGTCCATGACCCACAACAAAAGGGGTAGTCCTATACATTGACCAAAATATCCTCTCACTACTAGTCTATTCCATACATGTCATAAGATATTCCAAAACGTAGCAGTACCAAGCAAAGGGGTAGTGATAGTGTGACTAGTTCTTGACGATCCCCGAGCCCAGTAGCTTCCAATGAGATCTATAAAGCAGAGGAAACAAAGTAAACAGAGTAAGCATTACAATGCTTAGTAAGTTTTAAGCAGTGTCAACAGATAACAACCAAATCATAACATAGTTGTTCGTATTTTATTTCACTCTTCCTTCGGGCATACTATCCCCTTTTCCGAATATGCACATCTCATCATATACAATAGGCGGATAAACCCTCACATAAAAGTGAGCTCATGTGACATAGATATATCGTATGATTTCACATAACCTCTCACACTAAACCGATGTCACATAATCATAGGAATAGTCCCATAGATTGCTCTCGTGTGCATCATATATAAACTTGGAGTACATACTGTTTAACCTTTCGCATTATGTATATTTATAAGCAATTCTTATTACGAAGTCTTACCCGACATAATCTCCACACGTAGTCATCGGGTCTTCCGGACATAATCTCCACACGTAGTCATCGGGTCTCACCGGAACATATTTCAAGTTTCATGTACATTTAATCACATGTTACAACATTCACATTAGCCATTCGGCTTTACCACACATACACATCACACATATATTTCACATTAGCCATTCGGCTTTACCACATATACATATCACACATATATTTCACATTAGCCCTTCGGCTTTACCACATATACACATCACACATATATTTCACATTAGCCATTCGGCTTTACCACATATACACATCACACATATATTTCACATTAGCCATTCGGCTTTACCACATATACATATCACACATATGTTTCACATTCATCACATCGGCCACTAGGCCTTATCACATATATATACACCTTCACATTCATCACATCGGCCATTAGGCCTTATCACATATATACTCTTTCACATTCATCACATTGGCCATTAGGCCTTATCACATATATGCACTTTCACATTCATCACATTGGCCATTAGGCCTTATCACATAAATACATCTCCTACATATTTCATATTTTTCTTGTACATCAATTTCAGCAATAGCTCATAAGCAACTCAAATAATGTCATCAAAGTTTACAACAAAATCACCTATTCACTACAAGCAGTTTTCTTTTCCTGAGCAACAGTCGCTAAATTGTTTATAACTGGAGCTACAAAACTCAGAATCAATTGCCGTTAATTTTCCCCGAATGTAGACTCACGTATCTTTCATCCATAAAATTTTCAGAATTTTAGGTTTGGCCAATCAATACCAGATTTTTCTTAAAATTTCCCCTGTTTCACTGTTTGACCAATCTGACCACTCTTCACTACGAATCAAATTTTTCATTGTACAGAATTCATAATGTGTTTTATTTCATTCCATTTGAAACTAGACTCATTAAGGAGTATAAGCATATAAATCTTATCTCATAACCATTTTTGTACAAATTATAATGATTTTCCAAAAACAGAACAGGGGATTTCGGAGTCATTCCAACACTGTCCCGCACAACTTTAAATATCTCTTTATAGGAAATTCCTTTGCTTCCACGGTCTCTTTTATAAGAAACTAGACCAACTAAGCTTTGATTACATGTTTTATTCAGCCTATAATTCCACACCAACAATTTATAGTGATTTTCTAAAATCACATTACTGCTGCTGTCCAAGCAATTTATTACAATTTGCTCTTAACTTTCCAAGTCCAAACACTTATGAACTTACCATTTGGGCTTAAGACATATCATGGCCACATCATATCTTATCAAATCAACTCATTATGTCCTATTATGATTGAATTTACTCAACGATTAATCGCTTAAAACTTACCTCAGATGTGGTCGAACGATTTCGGCAGCTATTCGATCACTTCTTCCCTTCCCTTATCCAACTTGATCCTCTAGGCTCTTGAGCTTAATTAAACAAACAAATTGACTTAATCATTTGAGCATCGAAAAGAGGAATACAAGATACTTAGCCAATATATATAATCATTAGGCATCAAAGTCGCATATGTGCGAAATCATGAATCGAACTCAACACATTAGTTAATATTCCTCTTAGCCGAATTTTCTAAGCCAAGAATAGGCATCAATATGCTTGCCTCTAACCGAATGCATGCACACCAATTTCCCCTCATGTGGCCGAATATACATGTCCATGTTGAGGCCAATTATAAACTTAATACCACACAAAAACAGCATACATTTTAGTACTAACGCATTACATATCGTAGCTCAATACACCTCTCTCATTTACTTCATAACCGAAACATCATCACAAGCAAATATACACTTGAAATAGTATATATGTCATACCAATACATCATGTGTAAACATATATTCATGTAGGTGCAAGGGTCGAATTCTCAAGTGGCTTATATCCAAATATATACACATATCCAAAGCTTAAATCTTACTTACCATGCAACATGCATGAATCATACTTATGGATATACCATGGCCGAATACCACAACACCATAATTTTGGTCATGATTAAACAAAGAACTTAGTATCTCCTTCAAAAATGCTAAAAGAAAATCTAAGAGTCCTCAATCCCCTATCACATGTTTCATTATCAAGCTTGATATTTAGCATGCAATGGCATTAACACCACATTCACTTTGGCCGAATTTCATTCCCATGACATAGCAAAGATTTGAACCATGGGCTAACAAGAACATCAAGCTAGCAACTAAAAACATGCATGAATCTCATGGCACAACCTCAAACATACCTTAATCTTGATGCAAGTATAGCCAACCTCTTCCTAATCCTCTTCAAAACCAAACATGAAGCAAAATTCCTTCCTTCCTCTAGTATTTTCAGTCAAGGGAGAAAAAATGGATGAACAAATTTTTTTTTCTTCTCTTTTCCTCAATACACGGCAAGGGGGGGTTCACTCACACACATTTTTTTTTCATTCTTTATTGCCCATACTTATTTGTTTATTGTTTCTCCCTAATGCACCAACAAAACATGTTTTATTACCCATGATTCCTTGTCATGGCCGGCCACTAGAACTTGGGGGGGGAATTTGACATGCAAGTCCTCCCCTTTGACTACATGCACTATTAGGTCCTTATAGATTAGCCTTTCACTTTTCAAAAGTGTCACACAAGTCCTACTAATTGAATTCACATGTAATCGGCTAAATCGGAACTTGAAATTTTCACACATTCATAATTACATATTCTAGACAATAAATATTACATTCAAACATTTCGGTGACTCGGTTTAGCGGTCCTGAAACCACTTCCCGACTAGGGTCAATTTTGGGCTGTCACAACTCTCCCCCACTTAAGAAGTTTTCGTCCCCGAAAATCTTACCGACGCATGGTTTAGGATAATGTCCTCTTATTGAATTACATCCATATGAACATTTCTACAAGTATGCACATATATCTCATTCTCTTGATTTCATAAGCAATAATCACTTAATTTAATTCACAAATGCATTTCGAACACATATCAAGCACATACTAACATGTATAATTCACATCATCAACCCACATATTTGTAACCCACATTTTCATCCATGTATAAGTTGTAACCTGGCCGAAATTACACATATACTCAAACATCCCAATAAATATCCTTTATAACTCCATCGTATCTCAATATTCAACTTCCACACACGAACATTTAATTCATTCAAGACATACGAACATACCTCATTGCTGGAATTTTTTTGCAAGCGTATTAACTGAAATTTTACAGAAGATTGCTCATCTTGAATCACGTACCTTGGATTTAACCGGATATAGCGACTCGCTTGATTGTCTTGGGACATAGTCCGGTTATAGTGATTCGCACAATTGCCTTCGAATTAGCCCGGATTTAGTCACTTAGCACAAAAGCCTTCGGACTTAGCCGGATACCATTCGAATAACCAAGCACATATATCAACAAATCAATACACATTCTTATTACATTCTCATTACCAAAGCTCAAACACAAGACACTTATCATATTTACAATTTCGCTCAATAGCCACACACCAAGAGCATGATTTCGATTTGCTTAAAACATGATCTAATCAAATCATAATTTAAGCTCTATTTACTCAAAAACTTACTTCACATTACCAACCCTTATGTTCATACACAAAAGATCAACTTAGCTAAGGGCGGTAGCTCGTTTATCAACTGAGCGACTACTTACTTGTAAGGGCTCAACTAATTCAAGCACATATAGCTCTTACAATGCCATATCCTAGATATGGTCTTACATATTCTCATATATCGAGCCGATGCCATGTCCAAGGCATGGTCTTACATTATCTCAAATCAATGCCTTCGTCTCGAGCGAGGTCTTACATGGATTCCACTTCACACACTTAGTGCCCATGACCGATCTCGCACTCATAGTGCTCGGTTAAAGGGATTTACACACACAATGCCTCTAATCATTCACACACATAGTGCTCTTATTCATTCGTTATTACACATTGAAATGACTTACCCAAGTCTATAAACATCACGTATGTACACTTTTAAACATATTGTCTCATATAAATTTGAATTAGATAGTAATGAACACTTAAACTTTGCTCAATTTACGGCACAAAGCCTACTAGGCACGAAGGCGAATACACGTCACCAAAGATGATTGCTCTTGGGACCTAGCCGGATACATCACTAGCACGAATGCTCTTGAATTTAGCCCGGATACATCACTAGCACGAATGCTTTTCGGAACTTAGCCGGATATAACCACAAGCACAATTGCCTTGGTCTTAACCCGGGTATAACAACTCACACAAATGCCTTGGTCTTAGCAGGATATATTCACTAGCATAAATGCCTTGGGACTTAGCCCGGTATCATTCAAATGCTCATGTACACATATATCAACAATCACGTCACATCTATATTTCATTCTCAATTCTCATGTACATATACACATATAGCAATACACATTAGTATATCATTTACATTACTTGAATACAAACACAACATGCTTATCAACCATTCAACTTCCACTCCATAGCCACATACAAAATCACATATACCCTTAATTCAATCCGAATCGAAATTCAAATACGAGTACATGATACGTGCTGATCAACTTAATAGTTTAGGCATATCTAAGTGAAGTTATATCGCAAATTCTCATAGTCGGAAGCTTGCTACAGCTCGATCGGGATCAAGATTCATTACAATACAAAGACAACCACCTTTTACTAGTCAAAATCATCACACTATCATTTTATCACTTTATGGCATGTATAAATAGACTCACGCGTGCTACGTTAGTCCTAGAATCGACTAAACCGTAGCTCGATACCAATAAAATTGTAACACCCGTGCCGAGACCGTTACGAGTCGAACACGAGGTGCTAATCGACTAATTCATTTACTCTCGCGGTCAATTAAAATTTTTCCAGACGATGGCTAACTGCGTCACTGTCACCTTAAAAATCATAACTTGAGTTCCACGACTTGAAAATCAGATTCGTAATTTTTCCCTGAAACTAGACTCATATGTCCATCTACATATTTTTTCTTAGAATTTTTGGTTTGGCCAATTAGTACAGTTTATTAGTTAAAGTTTCCCCTAATCCAGGGTTCGACTACACTGACCTTTACACATTACGAATTGGATATCTCCCTGTACAGGGCTTCAATACTGATGCCGTTTGTTTCTATAGAAACTAGACTCAGGGAGGAATCTATAAATATATGGCATGACTCCTAATTATCTCTGGTTAATTTACAATGAATTTCCAAATTCGGAACAGGGATTCCAGAAACCGTTCTGGCCCTGTTTCACAAAAACCTAAATATCTCTTAACATACAACTCATATGACCGTTTCGTTTCTTCCATATGAAAGTAGATTCATCAAGTCTCATTTACATAATTTATTCACCATTTAATTACATCTCTACTGTTTTTAGTGATTTTTCACATCCACATCACTGCTGCTGCCAGCATCTATTTTTAGGGTAGACTTTATCTAACACATAGTTTCTATGACTCAACTAACCCTCTTGCATATATAGTCCAAAATATAATCAAGATGAACCATTCTAATGGCTGATCGTTTCCAAACATTTCCATGCCTCTTAATGAGCATATACATATCGAATGATTATAACATTATGCTCAAAACATTTATAAGCCATTTTCGCATGGCTATCTAAAATTATACAAATCCAAAGGGTCCATGACCCACAACAAAAGGGGTAGTCCTATACATTGACCAAAATATCCTCTCACTACTAGTCTATTCCATACATGCCATAAGATATTCCAAAATGTAGCAGTACCAAACGGTGGGTAGTGATAGTGTGACTAGTTGCTGACGATCCCCGAGCCTGTAGCTTCCAATGAGATCTATAAAACAGAGGAAACAAAGTAAACAGAGTAAGCATTACAATGCTTAGTAAGTTTTAAGCAGTGTCAACAGATAACAACCAAATCATAACATAGTTGTTCGTATTTTTATTTCACTCTTCCTTCGGGCATACTATCCCCTTTTCCGAATATGCACATCTCATCATATACAATAGGCAGATAAACCCTCACATAAAAGTGAGCTCATGTGACATAGATATATCGTATGATTTCACATAACCTCTCACACTAAACCGATGTCACATAATCATAGGAATAGTCCCATAGATTGCTCTCGTGTGCATCATATATAAACTTGGAGTACATACCTGTTTAACCTTTCGCATTGCGTATATTTATAAGCAATTCTTATTACGAAGTCTTACCGGACATAATCTCCACACGTAGTCATCGGGTCTTACCGGACATAATCTCCACACGTAGTCCTCGGGTCTCACCCGAACATATTTCAAGTTTCATGTACATTTAATCACATGTTACAACATTCACATTAGCCATTCGGCTTTACCACACATACACATCACACATATATTTCACATTAGCCATTCGGCTTTACCACATATACATATCACACATATATTTCACATTAGCCCTTCGGCTTTACCACATATACACATCACACATATATTTCACATTAGCCATTCGGCTTTACCACATATACTGTGACAGCCCAAAATTGACCCTAGTCGGGATGTGGTTTCGGACCACAAAACCGAGGCATAAAAATAATTTAAAAATTTATTTTGATGCCTATGATATGTGTTAATTTGTGTATGACATTTTGATGTTTCAATTTAGAATTATAAATGTGAATTTCACTAGAAAGGACCTAGTAGTAAACTTTGAAAGTATGATGGGGAAATGTGTGATGACTAGTTGATCATGCATGCAAAAATAAGGGATTTGCATGTCAAATTTCCCCAAAGATGGTATAGTGGCCAGCCATGACAAGGAATATGGGCAAGGAAAACATGTTATGACATGTTTTGTTAATGCATGATGTGATAAATGATAAAAAATTAAGCATGTAGGAAGAGAAACAAAAATCAAAATTTGCTCATCCTTTCCCCCCTTTTGCCGTGAGTGAAAGAGAAGCAAAGAAAAAATTTTGTTCATCCATTTTCTCTTCTTTGGCGAAAATACTAAGGAAAAAGGAAGGATTTTTGCTTCATGCTTGGTTTAGAAGAGAACTAGAAGGAGATTCAAATATAATTGCATCAAGATTAAGCTCAAGAGCAAAGAGGACCAAATCCGATAAAGGGAAGGAAAAAGTAGTCGAATAGCCATCGGAATCATTCGACAACATCCGAGGTAAGTTTTCGAGTATCGAAGCTTAGATTTTGATTCGATTGAATGAAGTAATAAGCAATCGAAATTCTGCCCTTGTATATGGCCATTGAGCCGAAATGATATTTTTGTTAAGTGAATTGTGCATAAAAGTTTTGTTGTGAAAATGAAACAAAGATGTGTATGAATGTTCGAGTGATATCCGGGCTAAGCTCGAAGGCAATTGTACGAGCTATGATACCCGGGCTAAGCCCGAAGGCAATTGTGCGAGTTGTGATATCCGGGTTAAGTCCCGAAGGCATTTGTGCGGGTTACCATAACCGGGCTATGTCCCAAGGTGTTTTGAACAGTAGCTATATCCGGATAAACTCCAAGGTATGTGAATTGAAATTTATAAGCTGCTGGAAAATTTTCAATTATTGCACATGTGAAATTCCCAACAACAAGGTATGTTTTGTGTGTGCTTTGCACACTATGAGTAAATGCGTACGAATATTCGCTCTAATGATAAATGAGCTATCGGCATTAACTAGGCCGTTATTTGCGTATGAATATAAGAGTTGGGATTGTGAAGTAAGCATGTCTTTGAGAAATTATGCATATGAATTATTGTTTAGCTACTTGAATGCTATGCTTTGGTTGTGTGTATATTATGGCTCGAAACTTACTAAGCATAAATTGCTTACTCCGTTTCTTTGTTTCTCTGTTTATAGATTTTGCTCGTTAGCGATCGGATTCGGGATCATAGAAGTTGAAGTCAACCACACTATCAAAGCCCTTTTTGGTAGTCCTTTAGTTGAGTTTTGGATATGGCATGTATAGGACTACACTCGGTTATTTTTAAGTACTTGTGATGTATATGTGTACGGCCATGCGAAAATGGTTCGTAATAGTGGAGTATGGAATTTGACCATATGTGGTTTGTAATTATATTTGGTTTCATGATGTGATTATGGTTTGGAATGAGAGAGTTGGTCACATGATCAGCCATTGGAATGGTTAAATATGATCATATGTGGACCTAAGTATGACTAGGCTATAGTTGGTCCATGGGAACTACAATATAGGTAAAGCCTACCTTAAAAACAGAGGCTGCCAGCTGCAGTGACGTGGATGTGAAAAATCACCAAAATTTGTAGGAATGGTGTTAAATAGTGAATAAATTATGTGATCGAACCTTGACGAGTCTATTTTCATATGAAAGTAACGAAACGATCATATGATCAGTATACCGAGAGATATTAAAGTTCTTGTGAGACAGGGCCAGAACGGTTTCTGGGTCCCCTGTCGCGACTTTGAAAATTTTCCATAAATTATCCAGAATGAATTAGAAGTCATGCCTTATATTTTCAGATTCCTTTTTGAGTCTAGTTTCATTGGAAACAAACGGTATCAGTATTGAAACCCTGTACAAGGAGATATTCAAGTTGTAACGCGCGAAGGTCAGTGTAGTCGACCCCTGTAACATGGGCGAATTTAACTAATAAACTGTACCAATTGGCCCGACCAAAAATTCTATAAATAAATCCATGGATGGATATATGAGTCTAAATTCAGGTAAAATTTACGGAATCAGTTTCCGAGTTGTGAAAATCGAGATATGCTTTTTAAGACGACAGCGACGCAGTTTTCCAGCTTGCCTGGGAATGTCAAATTGGTCGGTGCCATAAGTGGTTTTGGCTTGTTAACCCTCGTGTCCGACACCGGCAACGGTCTCGGGTTCGGTGTTACAATTTTATTGGTATCGAGCTACGGTTTAGTCGATTCTAGGACTACCGTGATATGTTTGGGGTCTAGCTATACATGCCATTAAGTGATAAATTGATAGTGTGGTGATTTCGACAATCAATTTGTGTTTGCTTATAGCAATGGATCCCGATCCCAACCGAGCAATAGCTGATGATGTAGAGAGTGCGGCGCCTGCTCCCGCGCAAGGGACAGCGCCGGCGGACTCTCAACCTATTGCCAGCAATCCGAATGATGAGGCTAAGCAAGCCTTTTATAGTGTGATGAATGATTGGTTTAACCAATACATTCGAACTAACACGGCTGTTCCACAACCTCCATTCCCGACTAATGCAACCCCCGCACCTACAATACCTCCGGTAACTGACCAAGTAAGGTCAAGTAAGCCCCAGTCGACAGAATTCGAAAACATGGGGCTACTGAATTTAAAGTTACGGATAGCGACGATGCCGAGCAAGCTGAATTTTGGATGGACAACACTATCCGGGTGCTCGATGAGTTATCATGTACACCCGATGAATGCTTAAAGTGTACTATCTCCTTGCTACGCGATTCCGCCTACTATTGGTGGAGTACTCTGACTTCTGTGGTGTCTAGAGAGCAAGTAACTTGGGAGTTCTTCCAAACTGAATTTGAAGAAGTATATCTCATCGAGATTTATGGACCAAAAACGAAAGGAATTCCTTAATCTTAAGCAAGGTTCCATGTTGGTTACCGACTACGAACGAAAATTTGTGAGGCTTAGCTGGTACGCGCGCGAATGGATTTCTTCAGAAGCTGTGATGTGTAAACGCTTCGAAGATGGACTGAACGATGATATAAGCTGTATGTTGGCATTTTGGAAATCCGAGAGTTTGTGGCTCTTGTCGAGCGAGCGTGCAAAGCCGAGGAGCTCAGTATGGAGAAAAGAAAAGCTGAAGTAGGAGTTTCGTAAGAGGTCTTCGGGGAAGCCCTTCCCACAGTCATCAAAGAAATTTAGAGATGGCTTAGGCCGGTCTAGAGACATTTCGGGCTTTTCTAGACGAGACCGCGATCGACCCCCCCTATGGGCACGCGAGTCACTTCGATCGCCAGTGTTGGCAATGATCGTCGAGATAGAACGGAGTGCCAATATTGTGGCAAGTGGCATTCTAGGAGTTGTAGATTCCGTGACCGCTCCTGTTACAAGTGCGGATCAGTCGATCATTTCATTAAGGATTGCCCGAGTTTATCTGAACAAAACGTAAATCAAAGTGGGAACCCGGGTGCTACCACAACTCGAGGTAGGCCGTCTAGAAACACGGGCAATGCTAGTGGCGGTCAGAGAGGATCTAGAGATGCCACCATCAGATCTGAGGCTCGTGCTCCTGCTAGGACTTATGCCATACGCGCACGCGAGGATGCTGCCTCACCAGATGTTATTACCGGTATCCTCACTCTTTTCGATACTAATGTGATTGCTTTGATTGACCCTGGTTCTACTCATTCTTATATATGCGAAACCTTAGCATCTAGTAAGACTTTGCCCATTGAGTCTACTGAGTTTGTAATTCGGGTGTCAAACCCCTTGGGTCATTACGTGCTCGTCAACAAAGTGTGTAAGAAAAGTCCCCTAGTATTTTGAGGTTCTTGTTTTCCGGCGGACTTGTTGCTTTTGCCATTCGACGAATTCGACGTTATTCTTGGTTTGGATTGGTTGACCATGCACGATGCGGTTGTAAATTGCAAAAGCAAGACTATTGGTCTGAGGTGCACGAATAACGAGATAATTCGGGTTGAGTCTACGGACTTAAAGGGATTGCCAGTTGTAATATCAGCAATATTGGCTCAGAAATACATAAGAAAGGGGTGTGAAGCATACCTTGCATATGTTCTAGATGACAAGGAGTTAGAAAAGAAACCCGAATATGTGCCAGTGGTTTGTGAATACCCGGATGTTTTCCCTGAAGAATTGCCGGGTTTACCACCTGTTCGGGAAATAGAGTTTGGCATCGAATTGGTACCTGGTACCATTCCAATTTCGATAGCTCCGTATCGTATGGCACCAACGGAATTAAAGGAGTTGAAAGCTCAGTTGCAAGAATTGGTGGATAGAGGTTTTGCTCGCCTGAGTTTTAGCCTTGGGTGCGCCAGTGTTGTTTGTGAAAAGAAGGATGGAACCATGAGGCTGTGCATCGACTATCGTCGACTTAATAAAGCGACGATAAAGAACAAATATCTGTTACCGCGTACTGACGATTTGTAAAAAGGTTTCTCAACAATAGCCACGCCAATGACGGCTACTCCAAAAGGATGTTAAGTTCGAATGGATGGAGAAATGTCAGAAAAGTTTCGATCAACTGAAAACTTATTTGACTGAAGCCCCAATTTTAGTGCAACCCGAATCTGACAAAGAGTTTGTCATCTATAGTGACGCCTCCCTACTTGGGTTAGGTTGCGTATTGATGCAAGAAGGTCGAGTTGTGGCCTATCGTCGAGGCAATTAAAGCCACATGAGAAAAATTATCCGACCCATGGTCTCGAATTGGTCGCCATCGTATTCGCCTTAAAGATATGGCGACATTACTTATTTGGTGAGAAGTGCCATGTGTATTCGGATCATAAAAGTCTCAAATATTTGATGACTCAAAGAGACTTAAATCTGCGATAAAGACGTTGGCTCGAGCTGTTAAAGGATTATGAGTGGTCTTTGACTATCACCCGAAAGGCGAATGTGGTTGCGGATGCCTTGAGTCGTAAATCATTATTAGCTTTACGAGGCGATGAGCGTGCACTTGTCCGCTCGATCCGACAATGTGTTAGTAGCTGAATTAAAAGCCAAACCATTATTGATACATCAAATTCGTGAAGCTCGTGAAGTCGACGATGAGTTGGTCGCAAAGCAGCCGAGTGTGTTCGAACAAGGAATCGATGTTTCAAATCGATGATGACGATTATCCGAGGTTGAGAATCGTCTGCTTGTTCCAAAGAATTGAACATATTTTGATAATTCGAAAGAAGCCCATTATAGCCGAATGGCAATCCACCGGGAGTACGAAATGTACAATGATTTGAAACGTCGGTTTTGGTGGCATGGTATGAAACGAGACATCTCCGACGTCGTTTGAGGTGTTTAATATGTCAACAAGTGAAAGCGGAACATCAAGTGCCTTGAGATTACTTCACCGATCACGATACCCGAGTGGAAATGGGATCGAGTCACCATGGACTTTGTGTCCGGACCGCCATTGTCGTGAGTAAGAAGGATGCGGTTTGGGTCGTTGTAGATAGATTGACTAAGTCGGCTCACTTTGTCCCCGTGACGTACGGGTTTTCAATGGACAAACTAGCCAATTGTACGTTTCTCGATTGTGAGATTACACGGGTGCCTATTTCTATCGTGTCGGATAGAGATCCGAGATTTACCTCACGATTTTGGAAGAAGTTGCAAGAAGCTTTGGGTACCAAGTTGCATTTCAAAGACCGCCTTTCACCCCCAAACCGATGGTCAATCCGGCGGATAATTCGAGATACTTGAGGATATGTTAAGATGTTGCATCCTCGAGTTCGGTGGTTCATGGAACGGTATTTGCCTTTGATTGAATTCGCACAACAATAGTTTTCAATCAAGTATTAAGATGGCACCCTACGAGGCTTTGTACGGTCCTAAATGCCGTACGCCATTGTTTTGGACTAAGCTCGGTGAAAACAAAATTTTCGGGGTGGATTTGATTAGAGATGCTGAACAAAAAGTGAAAGTAATCCGTGAAAGTCTGAAGATAGCCTCCGATCGTCAGAAGTCGTATGCGGGTCTGAAACGAAAAGACATCGAGTATCAGGTGGGAGATAAAGTGTTTCTCAAGGTTTCGCCTTGGAAAAAGATACTCAGATTCGGCCGTAAGGGCAAATTGAGCCCGAGGTCATTGGGCCATATGAGATATCCGAGCGAGTCGGTCCAGTTGCATATCATTTGATTTTGCCCCCTGAACTCGAAAAGATTCATGATGTCTTTCATGTTTCGATGCTTCGACGCTATAGATCTGATCCATCGCACGTGATTAGTCCATCAGAGGTTGAAATTCAAGCCAATATGAGTTATGAGGAAGAACCGATTCGTATCCTATCACGTGAAGTGAAAGAGTTGCGAAACAAGCGGGTTCTGCTAGTGAAAGTGTTATGGCTCAAACACGGGATGGTAGAAGCTACTTGGGAACCCGAGAGCTCTATGAAAGAGCGTTACCCAAACCTATTTACCGGTAAGATTTTCGGGGACGAAAATTTCTTAAGTGGGGGAGAGTTGTGACAGCCCAAAATTGACCCCAGTCGGGATGTGGTTTCGGGACCACAAAACCGAGGCATAAAAATAATTTAAAAATTTATTTTGATGCCTATGATATGTGTTAATTTGTGTATGACATTTTGATGTTTCAATTTAGAATTATAAATGTGAATTTCACTAGAAAGGACCTAGTAGTAAACTTTGAAAGTATGATGGGGAAATGTGTGATGACTAGTTGATCATGCATGCAAAAATAAGGATTTGCATGTCAAATTTCCCCAAAGATGATATAGTGGCCGCCATGACAAGGAATATGGGCAAGGAAAACATGTTATGACATGTTTTGTTAATGCATGATGTGATAAATGATAAAAAATTAAGCATGTAGGAAGAGAAACAAAAAATCAAAATTTGCTCATCCTTTCCCCCCCTTTTGCCGTGAGTGAAAGAGAAGCAAAGAAAAAAATTTTGTTCATCCATTTTTCTCTTCTTTGGCCGAAAATACTAAGGAAAAAGGAAGGATTTTTGCTTCATGCTTGGTTTAGAAGAGAACTAGAAGGAGATTCAGCTATAATTGCATCAAGATTAAGCTCAAGAGCAAAGAGGGACCAAATCCGATAAAGGGAAGGAAAAAGTAGTCGAATAGCCATCGGAATCATTCGACAACATCCGAGGTAAGTTTTCGAGTATCGAAGCTTAGATTTTGATTCGATTGAATGAAGTAATAAGCAATCAAATTTCGCCTTGTATATGGCCATTGAGCCGAAATGATATTTTGTTAAGTGAATTGTGCATAAAAGTTTTGTTGTGAAAATGAAACAAAGATGTGTATGAATGTTCGAGTGATATCCGGGCTAAGCTCGAAGGCAATTGTACTAAATTGCAAAATTTCCATATTTTGCACCAAGGTAAGTTGTATGTAAATATTACAATAATTTCATGTACATTCTTATATTTCAGCCTATTATATAAATATACTAGCTGATGTTAAAATATAAATTGACTATGGGAAGAATGGAAATAAATACGAGAGAGAGATCCGGTTGAACATTGGAGAGATCGAATGAAATAGAGGGAGCGTAGCTAGGTCACATGTATGATGCTGAGTGCACATCATGTGTACAAGAAAGCTACGAGACACCTGTAGTAGCTAGGTCACATGCGTGATACGAGATGTATCCCATGTAGACAAGAGAGCTACTGAAAGATAAATGTATCTAGGTCGCATGCGTGATTCCAAGTGAAGGACACCATGTAGACAAGAGAGCTACGTGAAAGATAAATGTAGCTAGGTCGCATGCGTGATTCCAAGTGAAGGACACCATGTAGACAAGAGAGCTACGAGACAAATCGGCTAGGTCGCATGAGTGGTACTAAGTGTTCCCCATGTGTACAAGAGAGTCGAACTAAATGAAGTATGATGGTGGGGCTGTGTGTCAAACCGTTAAATATCGAGGATTGATCCGAATTGTTCAACGGGATGGTTTTGTGGTGACATTGTGGTTTGGACCTACACTTATAGTGAATGAAATGTGGTGAAAATGAATTGTGGCATATACATATATACGATAAAATGAGGTTAGCATAAAGAATGTGTGAAAGAGTGAAATTAGTATTAAAACTGTTTTTAGATGGCAGCAGTGACGTGATTTTGAAAAATCACCAAAAATAGGAGGAATATAATTAGAGGTTGAATGAGATGTGAAATTAAAGCTTAATGAGTCTACTTTCATATAAAAGAAGCAGGGCAAGCAAAGGAATTCTATATTTTGAGATATTTACAATTGTAACTGACTTGCTCAGGATGAATACGTGATCCCTGTTTCCACTTTGAAAAATCATTAAAAATTGTACAAAGCAAACTAAGAAATATAGTTTACATGCCTAAATTCCTTATTGAGACTAGTTTTAAATACAACAGACTTCAGGGTTGTTTGAGTTATGTACTGAGAGAAATTCAATTCGTAGTGGACAGAGGTCAGGCCAGTCGAGCTGTGTAACAGGGAAACTTTAACTAATAAACTGTACTAATCTGCTGAACCAAAAATTATAAAAAATTTAGCAAGAAGCTTTATGAGTCTAGATTCAGGGAAATTTTACGGATATGAATTTCGAGTTTTTAACTCAAGTTATGATTTATTTAGTGAATATGACACAGCAGAGATAGCTTAATCAAGTGGAATAAGTAGTGAAGTTAAAGTAGACATACTTGAATTGTTGTGTAAACATGTTAGATTCTTAAATTAGTATTTACATACTACTTACTAAGCTATAAGCTTACTTCGCTTTCTCTCTTTTGTCTTATAGTGTTCTCCAGCTTGCTCAGAGTCAAGGATCGTGAAGATCTACCGCACTATCATACTTTGGGGTATTTGAACTAAATGTTTTGAATTATGGCATGTATAGTAGGCAAAAATTATTTTGTTATGTGTCATATTTGTCTAGGTTTAAAATATTAGTTACAAGATTTCACTCGACCATTACTTTGTACAAGCCATAAAAGTTGGCTAATATTGTTCAAGATATATGTTATACGATGCATTATCAAATGGGATGACATATTTCTATCTTGGTATATGTTATGTTCTGGTAATACCTTGTATCCTGTTCCGGCGACGGTAACGGGTAAGGGGTGTTACACATAATTGGCCTCAACATGTACATGAATATTCGGCCTTGGGTAGCCTATTGAAGGCCTTAGCTTTTCCTTGATGCTCGAATAAATTGTATTGAATTGCTTGATGTAGTATAAAATGTGCATGACCATTGTGTATTCAAGCTAAAGGGCGGCCATATGACCATTTAAACTCCTTGTCATATTCGGCCATAAGCTAGCACAATGAGGTTTTAATAAATTGAATTTGTTTGAATTAGCTCAAGAGCTTAGAGGGCCACAATTGGACAAGGGGAAGAAGAAAGTGATCGAATAGCCGTAAAAGCCGTTCGACAACATCCGAGGTAAGTCCTCAAGAAGTGACCCTACTTGAATTATGTGAAATGATGTATGGATGTGTATTGATTATTGATTATGTGTGTATGAGTATTTGAATGATACCCGGGCTAAGTCCCGAAGGTGATTATGCTAGTGATCATAATTGTGTTTGAGCCTTAGTAACGAAAATGAAATATGTATGTCCAATGATTATTGATGTATGTGCGCATGAGAAATTGAATGATATCCGGGCTAAGCCTCAAGACGTTAATGCTGGAAATTTTATCCGGTTAAGACCAAGGCAATTGTGCTAGAGGCTACATCCGGCTAAGACCGAAGGCATTCGTGCGAGTCATTCTATCCGGCTAAGACCAAGGCATTTGTGCACGTGGTTATATCCGGTTATATTCAAGAATCTTGGGCTGGAGGTGAGTGTTGGTTGCTGTAATGAATTCAATTAGTACGCTCGAAAAGCCCAAAGAATAAGGTGCGTTTATATGTGCATTGGAAAGTCGGCATGTTTGAGCAACATTCGCTTAATCGTCTAACAATTTCAGCTATTGAATTGATCGATACTTTGTGAAAGTATATAATGATGAAGTGTGAAGTAAGAATGACTATGTGAATGTGTATTAATGGAATGATGCATTTGGTTATGTGAATGTATTGCTTTAATTAAAGCTGATTATATTCCTTGAGACTTACTAAGCATAAAAATGCTTACCCGTTGCTTTGGCTCTCTGTTTATAGATTTCGCTCGATAGCAATCGGATTCGGGATCAATAAAGTCAAGTCATCCACACTATCAACGCCTCTATTTTGGTATAAATTTTGTTTGAACTTTGAAATGGCATGTATAGGACTACCCTTGTTGGTTTAAAAATGTGGTGATGTATATGTATACGGCCATGCGAAAATGGCTCGTAAAAGGAAGCATGAACTTAGACTATTTTTGGTTTGTATGTATATATATGGTGTCATGATGTGATTATGGATTGGAAATGGGAATGTTGGTCACATGATCAGCCATTGGTATGGTTAAAATGATCATATATGAACCTATGTATGGCAAGACTAGTTGGTTCATGGAGACTACAAAATAGGTAAGACCTACCTTAAAAACAGAAGCTGCCAGCTGCAGTGATGTGAATGTGAAAAATCACCAAAATTTGTAGGAATGGTATTAAATAGTGAATAAGCTATGAAAATGAACCTTGATGAGTCTATTTTCATATGGAAGAAACGAAATGGTCATAGGAGTTACAGGTTAAGAGATATGAAAGCTATTGTGAGACAGGGCCAGAACGGTTTCTGGGTCCCCTGTCGCAACTTTAAAAATTTACTATAAATTATCCAGAAAGAATTAGGAGTCATGCCTTATATGTACAGATTCCATTTTGAGTTTAGTTTCATTAGAAACAAACGACACCAGTATTAAAGCCCTGTACAGAGGGATATTCAAGTTATAGCATGCGAAGGTCAGAGCAGTCGATCCCTGTAACATGGGCGACTTTAACTAATAAACTGTACCAATTGGCTCAACCAAAAATTCTAGAAATAAATCCATGGATGGATATATGAGTCTAAATTCAGGGAAAATTTACGAAACCAGTTTCCGAGTTTTGAAACTCGAGATATGATTTTAAGGCGACGGTGACGCAGTTTTCCAGCCTGACTGGAAATGTCAAATTGGTGGCAAAACATGTGAACTTGGCTTGTTAACCCTCGTGTCCGACACGGCGATGGTCTCGGGTTCGGGTGTTACAGGCTAAGCCGAAGGCAATTGTGCGAGTTGTGATATCCGGGTTAAGTCCGAAGGCATTTGTGCGGGTTACCATAACGGGCTATGTCCCAAGGTGTTTTGAACAGTAGCTATATCCGGATAAACTCAAGGTATGTGAATTGAAATTTATAAGCTGCTGGAAAATTTTCAGTTATTGCACATGTGAAATTCCCAACAACAAGGTATGTTTTGTGTGTGCTTTGCACACTATGAGTAAATGCGTCTGAATATTCGCTCTAATGATAAATGAGCTATCGGCATTAACTAGGCCGTTATTTGCGTATGAATATAAGAGTTGGGATTGTGAAGTAAGCATGTCTTTTAGAAATTGTGCATATGAATTATTGTTTAGCTACTTGAATGCTATGCTTTGGTTGTGTGTATATTATGGCTCAAACTTACTAAGCATAAATTGCTTACTCCGTTTCTTTGTTTCTCTGTTTATAGATTTTGCTCGTTAGCGATCGGATTCGGGATCATAGAAGTTGAAGTCAACCACACTATCAAAGCCCTTTTGGTACTCCTTTAGTTGAGTTTTGGATATGGCATGTATAGGACTACCTCGGTTATTTTTAAGTACTTGTGATGTATATGTGTACGGCCATGCGAAAATGGTTCGTAATAGTGGAGTATGGAATTTGACCATATGTGGTTTGTAATTATATTTGGTTTCATGATGTGATTATGGTTTGGAATGAGAGAGTTGGTCACATGATCAGCCATTGGAATGGTTAAATATGATCATATGTGGACCTAAGTATGACTAGACTATAGTTGGTCCATGGGAACTACAATATAGGTAAAGCCTACCTTAAAAACAGAGGCTGCCAGCTGCAGTGATGTGGATGTGAAAAATCACCAAAATTTGTAGGAATGTTTTTAAATAGTGAATAAATTATTTGATCGAACCTTGATGAGTCTATTTTCATATGAAAGTAACGAAATGATCATATGATCAGTATACCGAGAGATATTAAAGTTCTCGTGAGATAGGGCCAGAACGGTTTCTGGGTCCCCTGTCGCGACTTTGAAAATTTTCCATAAATTATCAAGAATGAATTAGAAGTCATGCCTTATATGTACAGATTCCTTTTTGAGTCTAGTTTCATTGGAAACAAACGGTATCAGTATTGAAACCCTGTACAGAGAGATATTCAGGATGTAACGCGCGAAGGTCAGTGTAGTCGACCCCTGTAACATGGGCGACTTTAACTAATAAAATGTACCAATTGGCCTGACCAAAAATTCTAGAAATAAATCCATGGATGGATATATGAGTCTAAATTCAGGTAAAATTTACGGAATCAGTTTCCGAGTTGTGAAACTCGAGATATGCTTTTTAAGGCGACAGCGACGCAGTTTTCCAGCTTGCCTGGGAATGTCAAATTGGTCGGTGCCATAAGTGGTTTTGGCTTGTTAACCCCTCGTGTCCGACACCGGAAACGGTCTCGGGTTCGGGGTGTTACATATACACATCACACATATATTTCACATTAGCCATTCGGCTTTACCACATATACATATCACACATATGTTTCACATTCATCACATCGGCCATTAGGCCTTATCACATATATATACACCTTCACATTCATCACATTGGCCATTAGGCCTTATCACATATATACATCTCCTACATATTTCATATTTTTCTTGTACATCAATTTCAGCAATAGCTCATAAGCAACTCAAATAATTTCATCAAAGTTTACAACAAAATCACCTATTCACTACAAGCAGTTTTCTTTTCCTGAGCAACAGTCGCTAAATTGTTTATAACTGGAGCTACAAAACTCAGAATCAATTGTCGTTAATTTTCTCCGAATGTAGACTCATGTATCTTTCATCCATAAAATTTTCCGAATTTTAGGTTTGGCCAATCAATACCAGATTTTTCTTAAAGTTTCCCCTGTTTCACTATTTGACCAATCTGACCACTCTTCACTACGAATCAAATTTTTCATTGTACAGAATTCATAATGTGTTTTATTTGATACCATTTGAAACTAGACTCATTAAGGAGTCTAAGAATATAAATCTTATCTCATAACCATTTTTGTACAAATTATAATGATTTTCCAAAAACAGAACAGGGGATTTCGGAGTCATTCCGACACTGTCCCGCACAACTTTAAATATCTCTTTATAGGAAATTCCTTTGCTTCCACGGTGTCTTTTATAAGAAACTAGACCAACTAAGCTTTGATTACATGTTTTATTCAGCCTATAATTCCACACCAACAATTTATAGTGATTTTCTAAAATCACATTACTGTTGCTGTCCAAGCAATTTATTACAATTTGCTCTTAACTTTCCAAGTCCAAACACTTATGAACTTACCATTTGGGCTTAAGACATATCATGGCCACATCATATCTTATCAAATCAACTCATTATGTCCTATTATGATTGAATTTACTCAACGATTAATCGCTTAAAACTTACCTCGGATGTGGTCGAACGATTTGGCGACTATTCGATCACTTCTTCCTTCCCTTATCCAACTTGATCCTCTAGGCTCTTGAGCTTAATTAAACAAACAAATTGACTTAATCATTTGAGCATCGAAAGAGGAATACAAGATACTTAGCCAATATATATACTCATTAGGCATCAAAGTCGCATATGTGCGAAATCATGAATCGAACTCAACACATTAGTTAATATTCCTCTTAGCCGAATTTTCTAAGCCAAGAATAGGCATCAATATGCTTGCCTCTAACCGAATGCATGCACATCAATTTCCCCTCATGTGGCTGAATATACATGTCCATGTTGAGGCCAATTATACACTTAATACCACACAAAAACAGCATACATTTTACTACTAACGCATTACATATCGTAGCTCAATACACCTCTCTCATTTACTTCATAACCAAACATCATCACAAGCAAATATACACTTGAAATAGTATATATGTCATACCAATACATCATGTGCAAACATATATTCATGTAGGTGCAAGGGTCAATTCTCAAGTGGCTTATATCCAAATATATACACATATCCAAAGCTTAAATCTTACTTACCATGCAACATGCATGAATCATACTTATGGATATACCATGGCGAATACCACAACACCATAATTTTGGTCATGATTAAACAAAGAACTTAGTATCTCCTTCAAAATGCTAAAACAAAATCTAAGAGTCCTCAATCCCCATCACATGTTTCATTATCAAGCTTGATATTTAGCATGCAATGGCATTAACACCACATTCACTTTGGCGAATTTCATTCCCATGACATAGCAAAGATTTGAACCATGGGCTAACAAGAACATCAAGCTAGCAACTAAAAACATGCATGAATCTCATGGCACAACCTCAAACATACCTTAATCTTGATGCAAGTATAGCCAACCTCTTCCTAATCCTCTTCAAAACCAAACATGAAGCAAAATTCCTTCCTTCCTCTAGTATTTTCGGTCAAGGGAGAAAAAATGGATGAACAATTTTTTTTTTCTTCTCTTTCCTCAATACACGCAAGGGGGGTTCACTCACACACATTTTTTTTCATTATTTATTACCCATACTTATTTGTTTATTGTTTCTCCCTAATGCACCAACAAAACATGTTTCATGACATGTTTTGCCCATATTCCTTGTCATGGCCGGCCACTAGAACTTGGGGGGGGGGGGAATTTGACATGCAAGTCCTCCCCTTTGACTACATGCACTATTAGGTCCTTATAGATTAGCCTTTCACTTTTCAAAAGTGTCACACAAGTCCTACTAATTGAATTCACATGTAATTGGCTAAATCGGAACTTGAAATTTTCACACATTCATAATTACATATTCTAGACAATAAATATTACATTCAAACATTTCGGTGACTCGGTTTAGCGGTCCCAAAACCACTTCCCGACTAGGGTCAATTTTGGGCTGTCACATGATGGGGGATTGAGGACTCTTAGATTTTCTTTTAGCATTTTTGAATGAGATACTAAGTTCTTTGTTTAATCATGACCAAAATTATGGTGTTGTGATGTATTCGGCCATGGTACATCCATAAGTGTGATTTATGCTCATTGCATGGAAAGTAAGATTTGTGTATTGAAATTTTGTTCATGTTTAGTTACAATCAACTTGAGATTCGGCTCTAGCATATATATATTGGTATGACATATATGCTATTTCAAGGTGTATATTTGCTTGTGATGATGTCTCGATTATGAAGTAAATGAGAGATGTGCATTGAGCTATGATATGTAATGCGTTAGTAGTAAAATGTATGCTGTTTTTGTGTGGTATTAAGTGTATAATTGGCCTCAACATGGACATGTATATTCGCCACATGAGGGGAAATTGGTGTGCATGCATTCGGTTAGAGGCAAGCATATTGATGCCTATTCTTGGCTTAGAAAATTCGCTAAGAGGAATATTAACTAATGTGTTGAGTTCGATTCATGATTTCGCATATATGCGACTTTGATGCCTAATGAGTATATATATTGGCTAAGTATCTTGAATTCTCTTCGATGCTCAAATGATAAAACCAATTTATTTGTTAAATTAAGCTCAAGAGCAAAGGGAGCTAAATCCGATAAGGGAAGGAAAAAGTCATCGAATAGCCGTTTAAATAGTTCACCACGTCCGAGGTAAGTTCTTGAGTAATAGAGCTTAAATTCGAATTGATTAGATCATGTTTAAAGCAAATTAAAATCATGCTCTTTGTGTGTGGCTATTGAGCCGAAATTGCAAGTGTAAAAAGTGCCTTGTGTTTGAGTTTTGCTATTGAAAATGAAATGCGAATGTGTCATAATTTATTGATAATTGTATTGTTATTCGAATGATGTCCAGGCTAAGTCCCGAAGGCTTTGTGCTAAGTGACTATATCCGGACTAGGATCCGAAGGCATTCGTGCGAGTTAATAAATTCGGGCTAAGCCCGAAGGCATTGTGCAAGTTACTAAACCCGGGTTAAGTCCCGAAGGCATTCGTGCGAGTCGCTATAACCGGGCTTCGTCACGAAGGCATTTGAGCGAGTCGTTATATCCGGTTAAATTTCGAAGGTACGTGATTCTAGAATAAGCGATCTTGCTGTAAAATTTCAGTTAATGCGCTTGAAAAAAATTCCAGCAATGAGGTATGTTCATATGAGCTTGAATTAGTTGATTCCCTTCGAATAATATTCGCTCAGTCGAGTAATGAGTTTCCGGTATTGACTAAGGCGATCCCTTATGTATGAACATAGGGGTTGGAATGTGAAATGAGTATGATATTGAGAATTTGTGCATATGAAATTATCCGTTAGCTTTATGAATGCTATGCTTTTGTTGTGCTGGAATTTCTTGCTCAAACTTACTAAGCATAAATTGCTTACTCCGTTTTCTCTGTTTCTCTGTTTTATAGATTTTGCTCGTTAGCTATCGGCGGGATCATTGAAGTCGAAGTCATCCACACTATCAAAGCCTCCATTTTGGTATAATTTTGGTTGAACTTTGAAATGGCATGTATAGGACTACCCTTTTGTTGAAGGTCATGTACCTTTCGATTTTGTGTAAACTTGGATAGCCATGCGAAAATGGCTTATATCGTTTTAGTATAATACTATAATCGTTTGTATGTTGATCATTATGGGGTATGGAAATGTTTTGAAACGATTAGCCATTGGAATGGTTAATCATGATCACACTTTGTGCTATGTATGCAAAAAGGGCCAATTGAATCATGGAAATCATGAAATAGGTAAAGCCTACCTTAAAGGCAGATGCTGACTGCAGCAGTGATGTGGATGTGAAAAATCACTAAAAATAGTAGGAATGGTATTAAATAGTGAATAAATTATGTAAATGAACCTTGATGAGTCTGCTTTCATGTGGAAGAAACGAAACGGTCATAGGAGTTATATGTTAAGAGATATTAAAGTTCTTGTGAAACAGGGCTAGAAGGGTTTCTGGATCCCCTTTTCCAAATTTAGAAATTTATTGTAAATTAACCAGAGATAATTAGGAGTCATGCCATATATGTATAGACTCCTCTCTGAGTCTAGTCTCTATAGAAAGGAACGTCATCAGTATTGAAGCCCTGTACAAGGAGATATCCATTTCGTAACACACAAAGGTCAGTGTAGTCGATCCCTGCAATAGGGGAGACTTTAACTAATAAACTGTACCAATTGGCTTGACCAAAAATTCTAGAAAAAAATCTGTATATGGACATATGAGTCTAGTTTCAGGGAAAAATTACGAAACAAATTTTCGAGCTCTGAAACTCAAGATATGATTTTTAATGCGACAGTGATGCAGTAACCAGCTTGTCTGGAAATTTCTAAATGGACTGTGAAAATAGTTAAGTCTGTGTTCACCTTGTGTTCGATTCCGGTAACGGACTCGGGTACGGGGTGTTACATGGTAGTCTTTGGAATTTTAATTTTAGGAATAGGTTATGCAATTAGCGTTTAGGCTTTTAAGAGTAAAGGGGTAAAAGATGACAGAAAAAGGAGTGTGGTGTAGTGGCAAGGTGGCGCCACTTAGGGGACAAGGAAGTGACGCCATAGAGGAAGCAAGGGGTCCAAGGTTCAAGTCTTGGCTCTTGCAATATATTTTGGTTTTTCTTTTCAATAAATCTTGAAGAAAGTAGGTGCGCTTTAAAGTTTAATGTGTTGGATTTATGACACAAATGAGTTGATGGCCTAGTGGTGGTGGCGTGAGTTGGCATGTGAGAGGACTTTGGTTCGAATCCCTTGGCACATAAAGGTTGATTATTTTGCTATGTTGGGACGGCAAGAGTTGGTGTTGGTTTTAAACTCTGGTGATGGAGGGATCCCACATCGGGAAGCTAACATAAGAGCAGACGGAGAGTTGGCTTTAAATAGAGCAAACCATGAGGAGAGTAGGCATACCCTTCTTAGCTGATCCCTTTCGCTTTGTGGCGTGCTCGTTTGGGTTGGGCGTCAGCTAAGTGTGTTTGGAGCGCGGATTAACTGCAGTCTCCTAACAGGTGTGTATTTCTCATTACTCTAGCAGTAGGACAGCTATTTCGAGCCGCGATGGGCTGAAATAGGCCATGTGGTCCCAATGGGTCCGTAGGCCCAAGTAGATAAGTTGTAGAATTACTAAAATACCCCTGTAGGGTAGGACTACCGATTTACCCCTGGAAGGTTAAATGACTATTTTGCCCCTCGTGCCTAAATGACTAACTTGTGTGATGATTGGGTTAGTTGACGTGGATTTATGTTAGTTATCGTTAATTCGTAAGTCTAATGTGTTAGTGATCGATTGTAGGATTATCGCGTGGGAGATATCGTCATCAATCATCATCAACTAGGTGTGTAAATGACACCCTCCCTTAGACTGACTCGGTAAAAGTTGAAATACCAAAACGTTGGTATTTTGTGAACTCATGACGTCTGGCCTTCGTGAGACGCTTGTTAATGAATATGGTGCATTTGGATGATTAGAGTGCAAAGTGTGCATTTTCGTGCACAACGATATTTTTGGGCTTAATGGGCCGAAAGCAGGCCAATGGACCAACGGGCCCACTTTGGTAAAAATACGAGGTAAGTACTTCTGATTACTTGGTAAACGTTAAATGAGCATGAAACCTTAGCAATAGGTAATAATTACTGAAATACCCTTATGCATGCAAAATTACGATTTTACCCGTAGGGTTATTTTTTTTGAAAAGCATGATGTTCTATTTCTGTATACGTATGCCATGACATATGATTTCTGTTGCATGGGACATGGGTTTATATTGATGGAGGAAGCGTTCTAGCAGCCTCGCTGCAATCTGGTGGCCTTGCCACATATATTTGTTCTGGTGACTACGTCACAATATCTGGCAGCCTCGCTGCAATCTGGTGGCTTCGCCACATATATATATCTGCTCTGGTGGCCTAGCCACAATATTTGTATATGGTGACTTCGTCACAATATCTGGCAGCCTCGCTGCAATTTCTGTGGTGTGTAGCGATTGGGTGGGTCGAGTAGTCTCCCCACATGGTGTAAGGCTGGTACGGGGGTGTTATGGATGGCTCTGGGTTGGGATTTCTGCTTTCATGATATATTTGTTCTATATCTACTATGGGCCTATGGGTTTCATTCTAATTTCTGTACTGGGCCAAGGCCCAGATAAGTTTGACTCTGAGGTTTGATCTATTTTGGGCTATGGTTGGTTATGTTATACACTGAGTTTACCGAACTCACCCTTTATTTTCATCTCTGCAAGAGATCCCCAACCATAGTGGGCTTGGAGCTGTGAGGGATTCGGAGTGGCCACATCATATACAAAATTGGTTTCTCTAAGTTAGTTTATTTTTATTATTTTTATATTCTGATTTAATTTTGGGTTTTAAGTTGTAATAAGGCCGCTATTTAAATTTCTTTTTCCGCTATGGTTTTATTTTCTGATTATATTTATACTATGACGAAACTGCTAGTGTTAGGCTACGCGAGTTTTCAAAATTAAGGAATGTTTTCAAGACTCAACAAGCACAACAAATTTATAGCCTAAAGATTGATAAACCGGCTTTTCATTCAACTGCGATTGATAAACCGGCTTTTCATTCAACTGCTGTTTTTACAAAGACCACCCCAATCACTTAAACCAGCAAATGCATACTAAGTCGTAAGTCCATGTGACTAGTCAAATCTGGCCATAACGTCTGGGCCAGGTTTGGGGTGTTACATGGGCATAATGAAGATTCGACCAAAGCTTGATATGTGTAAATTTTGTATGTTTTGTGTTTATGCAAATTGGACTAAATTGCAAAAAAATATGAAATGTCAGGGGTAAAATAGTAATTTGCCCATTTATGTTTTTTTGGACTAAATTGAATGAAATTATATTGAATTTGTTTATTTTGAATACATTTATATCAAGAACCAAAGAAATTGAATTTGGATCGAAGGAAAACTAAAATCATTGATTAATCGTCCCGTTCCGATTACCGTTGTCCGAGGTAAGTTTATAAGCAAATAAACGTAGTTATTTTTTTAAATAAAAATAAGTTACATGTGCTGAATTGATATATTGGAGAATGTATAAATGATAGCCAAATATGTGTACACTTGGGAACTGTGTTTACGATTCGATTCGACCAAGATTCGATGTCCGAAAAGCCCCGTACGAACCTTAGGAATAGCTAGGATACATATGTCATGACATAGGATTTTTGATATGTGTTCTCGTGTAAGACCAGGTCTGGGATGTTGGCATCGATATGTGATTTCGAGTAAGACCATGTCTGGGGCATCGGCAACGTAACTGTGATTCGTGTAAGATCCTATCTGGGATAGTGGCATCGACATGTGATTACATGTAAGACCACGTTTGGGACGTTGGCACTGTACGATATGTGTTATAATCCCAGTATCATTTTTAATTCCGAATGGTTCAATGGGCAAGGATAAGTTACGAATGAATGTGGAAACAAGTTAAAGTGAACAAGTATGTGACAATTTATTACCTTTTCGGAAATAAGGTAAGTTGATTATTTGATATGTGAATACAAGTTATAAATGACATTAATGGTAGTAATTGTGCATATGAAAATCTATATGTGGATTAATGTATAAGTATGTGATATTAATGTTTGATTTTTGAGCTTATATTCGGCCTAATGTTACATGAGAATTAAATTGAAATGTGAAATTCATATTGATATTGAAGGATTTATGTGCATTCGATTAGTAGGTAGTTGAAATGTGAACCTTAAACGTGTTTATAGGGAAGTATATATATTCGGAAAAACAAGGTCTATGTGATATTAAATATGTTAATGAATCAATGTGTGTTTGGAAATGTTATAATTTATGTATAGATAAATGTTTGGTAATTAAATTTCATAAGTATGGCTTGGTTATACCTTGATAAATTATCAATGACATTGAGATAAAATTTGAATTAAGAATTGAGCTATGAGCAAGTAAATGAACCATATGTTTAAGTATATGATTAGTCATATTCGGTTTAATGATATATATATGTATGATATGGAAATGTGAATTTCATACTTATGCCAAAGTTTATATGTGCATTTGTCTATATGGTAATTGAATGTGAAATTATGACTAAGGAAATGTGAATTGTATAAATGTATTATGATAGTATGTATTCGGTCAAGTGAAATTTTTATTGATATTGTGTATGAAACATGATTTTGGATAAAGAACGAATGCATATTTGGACAAAACTTAATTCATATTTAGTTACATGTGGATATTTGAATTTACAAGTATGGTTTGGTTATGTCTTCTTAAATTATTATTTTTATTGAGTTAATATTTTCTTATGACTTACTAAGCTAAGATAGCTTACTCTGTGTGTGTATTTTTATTTCTATTTATAGATTTTGGAGACTAGTTGCAGGTTCGGGGATCGTCAGCAAAGTCTATCACACTATCGACTATTTTCGGTACTTTTAAAAGTTAAATTAGAAACCTATGGCATGTACAGGCTATACTACTTTTCGAATATGGTTGAAGTTGTTTATATATGTATAAGCCATGCGAAAATGGCTTGTCTATTTTATTAATCTTGGAATTTATGCTTTGGCTTGATGATTATGTTTGGTTGTGGTTTTGGTTGATTTGGTTTTGGTATATATAAGTATGGTTATGTTTGATATTTTACTCATGAGTTTATTGATTCAAATATGTCTTGTATTTGGTTTTATTGAGAAATGGGATTTTGTGCATATATGGCTAAAACTTTGGTTTTATAATGATAGGTATAAAAATTGATTCATAGTGTACTTTCATTGAATAGCCGAATATAAAATGACTTAATATGGTCTTGTGATTTGGAAAAAGTATAATTCCCAAATGTATTTTAAAGCATATGAATTTAACTTTTTTATATTCGGCAATTGTATTTGGGTTTTGACCATTTGAATAGTAAATTTGGATGCTTTGTTGTGTCTTTTCAAATTATGTTAGTTTGTTAATAATTATTGCCGCGTAAGAGATATATGTTTAAGACATGATATTTATAAAAATGGATGAGTTAGCTTCTTAAAATTCTTTCATTAAGTAAAGAAATGGATAAGAATTATGTTGGTAAATTAATCACGATTTGATATTTATATATATATTTACATATAAGTATATGAAGTGATGGGTTGATTTATATATAATTGTATGTGCTTAGTTGAATATGTATTTGTTGAATTGGTCTTGAATATGAAGTTTTTTACATTGCAAATACATAGTTGTAATGTTTTTAATGTGATATGAAAATTTTGGATAATGTTTGGAATTAGTTCTATGTAAGAATATACGCTTGTCAAGGGATTTAGAAAGTTAAAAGTGGACATTGAAATATGCATTACTATATTCAGTTGAGGTTTTGTAAAGTGACTAAATGAATAGTACTTTAAGTTATAAGGAATTAAGTTTGTTACTTTCTAAATGGTGCCAAATGGAACTTGCCAAAAATGAGATGTGTTTAAATATCTTTATTTATTATGTCTTTTATATGTGTTTATAGATTTTAGTATTATATTATATTTATGGTATGAGCAAATGCAATGTGATAAAATGATATGTTCGGTGCTTATTGCTTATGAACTATAAATCTGATTATGTATTTAGAAAGTACCACAATATGATTTGAGAAGAGTTTAATTTAGTTTTATTTATATTAATAATTATCTCTTTAAGAGTTTCAATAAAATTATGCATATGATTATTCGAAAGTTATGTTTCATCTGGTGATACCTTGTAACCCCTTTCCGGCGACGGATACGGGTTAGGGGTGTTACAAATAAGACTTGGTCAAATTTAAAACTTTGTCTAAACTTCTTCAATATGGCCTCCGAGACTCCAAACATTCGTTTAAAAACCAATCGGGACCAATTCGGGTCCTTCAACGAACTCTGAAAAATAACACTAGGCACAAGGGCACACGCCCGTGTGGGAGGGGCAATCACGCCCGTGTGATCAATGCGACATGGTCGTGCTGTTGGCCCATATGGCTCACACGGCCTAAGCATACAGTGACATTCCTGTGTCCTTTACCCGTGTGGAATTAACTTCAATTTCGAACCTATAGGGGTTTTCACACGGCATGGCACACGCCCGTGTCCATGGCCCGTATGCCCCACATGGCCATGACACGTCCGTGTCTTAGCCCGTGTCTAAAAACCTGGACATTCTATTTCTGACATCAGCAATTCTTAAGGGTCACACGGCCAAGGCACAAGCCCGTGTGCTAGGCTGTGTCCTTCACACGGCTGAGACACACGGCTGTGTCTTTACCCGTGTGTTTACTACTATACGTACTAACTTGCAAATTTTATGTACAGGGGACACACGGCCGGATCACACGCCCGTTGGGCATACCTTGTGTAACACACGGCCTAGACACATGCCCGTGTGTCTACTCGTGTGGGAAAAAATAAGGCTGTCTACCAAGCCTCTTTGCCACCCTTACTCACATAACCTACACAAACCAAACAGCACTAATACAAGAATGATCCACATAACTAAAACAACCACAATAGACAACATTTCTCATATAAAATATATTCATCCATGAAAATAACATCTTTTATGTATATATATAACAAAATGAACATTAGCCCTCATTCAAGGCTTTATACAAAATAAAGGGTTTTAGCCCAAGCCAACACATTTGGCCAATTCTCAATGACACAAAACATTAAATCCTAAGTCCTATACATGCCATACTCAAAACAAGTAATCTAACTATACCGAGTGCTTCGGCTGATAGTGTGACTGTTTGCTCCGACGTCCGTTGGTCTTCGAGCTATTTAGGCGGCACTATAAGAAAATGGAAAGGAAATGGGTAAGCATAAAGCTTAGTAAGTTGCATGAAAATAAACATCAACTAATTATCATAGAACAATATGGTCATAACCTTTTCTAGCTTGTTCATGAGTACCATAAATGGATATAAGCACAACTTACTCATCACCATCCAATACAATTCATATGGCATATATTGAACCCACTTCTCATACATTTCTATTAGGTACCTGTACGACTCACCACATGGTCATAACTTTTCTCATTTCGATATAAATCATAAATCTTTCTTTGAGCCATTTGGAATATTATCGATACTCAATAGCCCCGAACATGGGATCAAATGCCGACGCCATGTCCCAGTCATGGTCTTACACTGGCTAGCACATTAGAATCAATGTCATGTCCCAGACAGATCTTACACTGACTTTCATATATCGAGGCCGATGCTATGTCCCAAACAGGTCTTACACTGGCTCTCATTTATCGGTATTGATGCCATGTCCCAGACAGGTCTTACACTAGCTTGTATATCTCGAGGTCGATGCATGCCCCAGACATTCTTACACTAGCACTCGTCTAAATGTTGATGCATGTCCCAGACATCTGTTACACTGGCTCACATACCATCCAATGTCATAGTATGAATATCCAAGTCTATTCCAAATGTTCAATCGGAATTCCTTACTACATTAATTTCTCAACATGTATTCTCATAATTCACAGTTATAACAATTTATGAAATATTGATTCAATCATACATTATAACAATATAGTTACATTATTGACATACAACTTACCTCGGTATACAAAAGTAGGCGACTAGTTGAATTACTCTACTAGTTTGGTTTTCCCCCGGTCTAGGTCCGAATTCCGTCTTTCTTGGTCTAAAATGATAAAATTTCACTCATTTAGCCACCATAATTATAAAACATCAACAATACATAATTTGGAAATTTTGACCATTTTGCCCTTAGACTTTCACAAAATTATGATTTTGCCCTTGGGCTCGTAAATTGATTTTTATCAAATTTTCACGTTAACCAAGCCTATCCGAACCTATCTCATACTTATGGCAACACACAAATTCAAACATTTCACACATTTATCCTCTATTTTTCTACTTTACAAAATAGTCCATTTTAGGTGTTTTTCATGAACACCAATTCGTAGAAGTTGTTTATCTAACAGCTAGAATTCATTTTCTTCCATAAAAACTCAGCAAATATTATAACTCCTTTCATGATAAATCCCTATACTATCAACCATTTTGCATAATAGTCCCCTCAATAGCTAGATTAAGCTTTAGGGGTCCCAAAAACATAAAAAATATCAAGGCTATCTAAATCACTTACTTTCAAACATAGAGAGTGGCTGAAAATTTTAAGTGTGACATCCCAAAATTGACCCTAGTCGGGATGTGGTTTCGAGACCACAAAACCGAGACACAAAATTAATTAATTACTATTTTCTATGTTTATTGTGCATGAATATACATATGTGAAAATTTAGTGCCTTAATTTCGTCATTTGTAGGTGAAATTTATTAGAAAGGACTTATGTGAGGAAATTGAGAAATGTGCTAGGCTAATGTAAGGTGGCCTATTAATACATGTGGGAAAATGGTTGTCCTTGCATGTCAAATAACCCACTTCCTAAGGTGAGTGGCCGGCCATGACAAGATTATGGGCAAGGGAACATGTTTCCAACATGTTTAGTTAGTGGATTATGTAGGGAGAATAAAGAAATGGAAAAAAAAAAGAAAATGATGAAAAAAAAATGTGTGTGGATGCTCTTTTGCCGTGAGAAACTAAGAAAAAAAGGGGAAGAAAATTTGTTGCTCATCCTTGGGTGCCTTGGCCGAATAGAAGAAAGGAAATTGAAAAAAAAAAAATTATTGGTGTTCATCTTCTACCTTAAGAGCCGAAAGTTAAAGAAGGAAGGGGGATATGGCATTCGGTCATCTTAAGCTCAAAAACAAGGTTAGTAATTCATGTTAGATTTTGGGGATTTTAGCTTAACTTAAGTTAGTTACTAAGTTCTTCAATTAGCCCATGCTAAAATTTGGATTTGGGTGGTGAATGAAGCATTCGACCATGGTTGATAGTGAAGAAATTTGATTACCTTCTTCATGTTTGAATGAGTAATTGTGGGTGGGTGAAGTATGAGTTAGCTAAATGTTCATATAGGTGGTTTGGGTGGTAGGAAAAGAAATCGCTTGTGTTTGTATGTGTAATCTCTTTAATTTGAACTAGGAAGTTATTGAGTAATGTTTGTATTTTAAGTGATAGAATAGAGTGAATGCTTGGAATGTGATGTAAATGAATTATAAGTTGGATTAAAGGCTGTTATATTGTCTTATCATTTCCGGGAATGTGCTTTGTCAAAGAAATTGAGGGTTGATGTTTAAGTAATGAAAGTATTGAATGAAAAGAAAAGAGGTGTGATGTATTGAGTTGTTGATTTCGGCACTAAGTGTGCGAGAAGTAAATGTGTACGGTGACAAGATTGGCACTGAGTGTGCGAGCTTGAAATGTATGGCACTAAGTGTGCGAGTTTGGACTATATGGCACTATGTGTGCGGGCTTAAATCACATGGCACTAAGTGTGCGTGATCGAGTATTAAGCACTATGTGTGCGAACTCTATATATATATTTCCGATTGAATATTAATACGGAAGGGTGACTTTATCGAGTTGAGTACGGACAGCGGAAAAAGTAAGTACCTTGAGTTCATGGCTAATAGATGCTATGTTCATACTCGGGGTTGAGTTGGTAAGTTTTAAATCTATGTGATGATTTCAATTGCATTCCCGTAAATAAAGTATAGTGGAATAGATGAAAGTTCATTTGATTGTATGATTATTGCGGAAATGAGATGATGTATGGAAATGCCTCTATTATTCTATTGAACAGTATATAAAATGTCATTGGGTGAATTGGTATGAGAATGAACCGAAAGGTCCGAGGAACCATGGTATATTTTCGATATGGATGGAGTACCTAGCCTCGTACATTATTTCATGTTGTGATAATTTTATTGATGGATGATTGTCGAATGCTTAGGACTTACTGAGTTGTAAACTCACTCTGTGTTTTCTTGTCACCCATTTTAGGTCTCTTGGACTCGTATCGTTTGTGTGCTCGGAACCGTCGTTGAAGTCATCACACCGGCTGGAAATCTTTTGGTATTGTCTTCGTAGTTGAACTAGGAGAACATTTGGCATGTATAGGCTATTTTGTTTTGTTGAATTGTGGGTTGTAAACTTTCAGCCATGTGAAAATGGCCTATGTGGTCGTCGAGTGGGATGCTAGAACCTATAGCCACGAGTCTTAGAAATTTTAATTTTGATAAGGTGGCCATAATTTGTGTCATGTATGATGGATGATTAGTAAGGCCAAGGAAAGATTCACGAAATTGGCATAGTCTACTGCAGTAACTGTTGCGGGCAGCAGCAGTGAGATGAGATTGAAAAATCACTAAAAATAGTAGAAGTATAATTAAATAGTGAATAAATTATGAAATTTAACCTTGATGAATCTATGTTTATATGGACGAAACGAAATGACCATATGAGCAGTATACTGAGAGATATTAAAGTTCTCGTGAGACAGGGCCAGAACAGTTTCTGGGTCCCCTGTCTCGACTTTGAAAATTCACTATAAATTATCCAGAAGGAATTAGAAGTCATGCCTTATATGTGCAGATTCCCCTTTGAGTCTAGTTTCATTATAAACAAACGTCATGAGCATTGAAGCTCTGTACGAGAAGATATTCAGGTCGTAATGCGCGAAGGTCAGTGTAGTCGACCCCCGTAACATGGGCGACTTTAACTAATAAACTGTACCAATTGGACCTACCAAAAACTCTAGAAATAAATCCATGGATGGACATATGAGTTTAAATTTAGGGAAAATTTACGGAATCAGTTTCCGAGTTTTGAAACTCGAGATATGATTTTTAAGACGACAGTGACGCAGTTAGCTAGCCTGCCTGGAACAGCAATCAATATTACAAAGAGAGAAATAAGGGAAGTGAGCCCGGTAACACCACGTGTTCAAATCCGGTGACGATCTCGGGTTTGGGATGTTACATTAAGCTTCCAAAACCATCAATTTTTTGGTATTTTCAGTGGAGAAGGAAATGAGAAGAAGATGATATCTTTTTATCTTTCCTTTATTTTTATTTTATTCATTTAAGTCACCAAACACACCTAGTATTTGACTTTTAACCTCTTTTGTCCCCCTATGACCGGCCACTCTCCTAAAAAGGGTCTATTTCCCCCTTAAAGACTCCCAATTAAGGTTCCTTTGCAAATTAACACCTTTAGCTATCAAAATAGGACTTTTGCACTTTATGCGATTTAGTCCTTTTTCGTAATTAAGCTCATAAACGCTAAAATTACTTCACCAATTTTTTTATGCACTAATATAAACATGTCATAATCTTAAAATAATAATAAAATAATTTCTCCGACCTTAGATTAGTGCTCTCAAAACTACTATTCTGACTAGGCCCAAAATCGAGCTATTTCAAGTCAGCCTTACTCTCGAAAAATGAGAATTCTCATAGAAATTCTCTAAAACATAAAAGCAAAGAAGAGGCAAATTGGAAGACAAAAAAAAAAAAAGAAAGAATAGAAAAATAGTGCACACCAAAATGGTCAACTGAGTGATTACAAATGAGGGGGTGAGGGAAGGCCTCTATTTATAGCTGAGCTCCCCTAGATTCAATGGTACAAATCGAATTACAAATACGACTAATATTAGTGTGTATCTACAAGATGGGAGTCTTAAGAGATTTAAACTCTATACATTTTTATCCAAGAGGATTTACAATAATTATCCTGGTAACTCTAGTTTTACAAGAGTGTTTCACTAGGCCACCAAGGTTTCAAGTAGATGGGTTTCTTGATATGTTTCACAAGTTGGGTCATTTTAAACGGGTCAAATGAGTAATATTTAATCAGTTGACCTCCATAGAACGTTTTATGCAAAATGATCGCAGACTCTAATTTGTAACCTGTGAAAAGAAAATGACTTCCTTCAAATTAACGCTCAATCTAAATCATCCTTATTCTTCATAAGTATTATTAATTTTTTTTCCCAAATTGATCCATTTGCACTATTGTCCATAACTTTTCCTATTTAGTTATTTTTTATATTAAGATCTCATATTCACAATAATTTTGTTAAATTTCCCTTTTAAAAATAAAAATAATTATTTAAAACTTTATTTGTAATACTACCTTCAATTTTTTTCTATGTTTCATTATACCATGCCGTAGAAGACCACCACTTATTATACTAAAAATTTGAAATGTTACAACCCAACATTTATAATTTAGAAAACTTGTGTGAAAAATAAAATAGAATAAAATAAATAAAAATAAAGAACACATAAATTTTACGTGAAACCCTTTCGGAAAAAAACCACGGCAGAGGAGAAGAAAATTCACTATGTCGAAAAATTTTTTACTCAAATACAAGAGGAATAGACTATGTCTATTTATAGGCTTGCAAAGCCATATTCTAGTAGGATTGAAACACCTTATCCTAATCAATATAAAATAGATGGAGTTTAATAAGGTTTAAAACCTTATTCTAAAATAAAATAAAAGAAGTCTAGTTCTATATGGATTTTACTTTTATTTTATTTTCCATCGTATTTTATTTAAATAAGAATTTGGGTCACTTAATTCTAACAATCTCCACCTTGACACAAATTCTCAATGAACAAGTTCTTCATCGCGAACTTTCAATAAACAAGTTCTTCACCTCTTCCAAAAACCCCTTAAGGGTTTAACTTCAACAATGAACACCAACCAAGTCTAAGCAATGCTCAAACTTGGTTATAGGAAGTGACTTAGTCATCATATCTGCAGGATTTTCATGAGTGCTAATTTTGCTCACAACAATATCACCACGAGCAATAATATCACGAACAAAATGATACCGAATATCAATGTGTTTTGTTCTCTCATGAAACATTTGATCTTTTGTAAGAAAGATGGCACTCTGATGTCACCCTTTGCAACAAGCCTTGCTTTATATCCGGGTTCTTTAACTCCTGGAGTCCTTCTTTCTTTTTAAACACCCATTTACAACGAATGCCTTTTTACCTTTAGGAAGTTTTACAAGATCCCATGTTCTTTTTTGTGGAGTGATTCCATCTCCTCTTGCATAGCAAACATCCACTTTTACGAGTCTTCACAGCTAATCGCCTCGAATAATTAAATGGCTCTTGATTAGCATCTATATCTTCAGCCACATTTAAAGCATAAGCAACTAGATCAACCTCGGCATACTTCTTTGGAGGTTTAATTTCTCTTCTTGTCCTGTTTTTGGCGATAGAGTATTGCGGTGAAGAAGCAACTCTATTCTCAATTTTGTATTGGCTTGAGGAGTTGATTCGTATTAACTGATGCTCCACCGCTTTTGGTTTTCTTTATTGGAAGAGTCTTTAAGAGATAAGTTAGGTAGCATAGCGGTTTCATCAAAAACAACATCTCTGCTAATCACAACTTTTCTATTTTCAGGACACCATAACTTATAGCCTTTTACACCACTTTATAACCAAGAAAACGCATTTAATGTGTCTCGGTTCCAATTTTCCATTATCAAAATGAGCATACGCAGGACACCCAAAATCTTTAAATCGAATAATTAGCGGGATTACGGACCATACCTCTTGTGGAGTCTTTTCTCAATGGCAACGGATGGAGATCGGTTGATCAAAAACATGCGATGAGAGGTCGCTACGCCCAAAATGACTTCGGTAAGTTGGCATTTGACAACATACATCGAACCTTCTCCATGATCGTTCGTTCATTCGCTCGCAACGCCGTTTTGTTGTGGAGTATGACGAACCGTCAAGTGTCTCATGATCCCTTCCGACTTGCACAATCTATTAAACTCATCGAGCGAACTCTAAGCCATTGTGCATGCGGAGGTATTTTATCTGCTTTCTCGTCTGCTTTTCAATCATAATTTTCCAAGACTTAAATGTGGAAAACACATCGCTTTTCGCTTCGAAGAACGCCCAAACTTTTCTGGAAAAATCATCAATAAAGGTTAGCATATAATTAGCTCCACCTCTCGAAGGCACTCGACGGCCCCCACGGATCGAAATGGATATACTCCAATGTTTCCTTCGTGTTATGGATTCCTCTAGTGAATCGAACTCTCTTTTGCTTCCCAAAACACAAGGCTCACAGAAATTCAGTTTGCAAATTCCTTGCCCATTAAGAAGTCCTCTTTGCTTAATTACGCCATGCCATTCTCACTCATATGCCCTAGGCGCATATGCCAAAGTTTAGTAATATCATCATCGACAAGGAAGAGGAAGTGACAAATGCATCACCAAGATGTGAGAGAACCACAGAAAACATATAACCGCAATCTTTCTTTGCCCTTTCATCACAACAAGGGACCCTTTGAAATCTTTAAAACCCCACTTTCAATTGTGTATCTGCATCTTTTGAATCAAGAGTACTCAACGAAATTAAATTTCTTTTCAATTCGGAACATGCCGCACGTCACTAAGTGTTCGACAACTCCATCAAACATCTTAACTTTAATTGTTCCAACACTGCGATTTTACATGAAGCATTATTTCCCATCAAAACAACACCTTGAGACTTCGTTTCATAAGTTGTAAACCAATCCCGATTGGGACTCATGTGGAAGGTGCAGCTGAATCAAGTATCCACTCCTCGCTTACTTTAGAATCATTGATGAAGCAACTAGAAGTTCACCATCGTTGTGAGACTTCTACAACATCGACTTCACCGGAATTTTCGGTTGTTTTCCGTTTGATTCGCAGCCTCCTTTTAATCTTATTTTGTAGCTTATAGCACTCAGATTTAATGTGCCCTTTCTTCTTGCGAAGTTGCAAGTTTTACCTCTGTTTGAAGATTTCGATCTACCCTTAGATTTACCACGAGGATTCCGTTCTGTGTTCTACCACGATCATCATCAACATTCCGGTTTTGTCTCCCACGAACAATGAGACCCTCTCCACGAGAGTTGGGTTTAACCACAAGATGCTTCATCTTATCATACGAGGTTAAAGAATCATAAACCTCATCAACTGTGAAAGACTCGCGGCTATATAAAATCGTGTCTCTAAAGGTTGAATAAGACGGGGGCAACGAACAAAGTAGAATCAACCCTAGATCTTCCTTATCATCTTGAACCTCCATGGCCTCCAAGTTTGAGAGAATTTCTTTAAACACATTAAGTGTTCGTGTCTGACGCACCTTCCTCCAAACGATGAGCATAAAGACGCCGCTTCATATGCAACTTGCTTGTTAGAGTTTTCGACATACATATTTGTTCTAGCCTCTTTCATAATGCAAATGCGCTTTTCTCTTTCATCACATCCTGCAAAATTTCGTTGGACAAATGCGATGTAATTGTGTTAATGCCTTTCGATCCTTACGCTTCTTCTCTTCATCTGTTAATGTCGAAGGCATCTTATCTATCCTAGCAGGCATCCTCTAGATCCATCTGTGCAAGAACTGCTTGCATCTTAATTTGCCACAACGCAAATCTGGTGTTGCGATCCAACAGCGGAATTTCATACTTCAAAGACGCCATTACCGTGATCGAGATGAATAACCCGGAAGCTCTGATACCAATTTGTGAAAAATAAAATAGAATAAAATAAATAAAAATAAAGAACACATAAATTTTACGTGAAACCCTTTGGAAAAAAACCACGGCAGAGAAGAAGAAAATTCACTATGTCGAAAAATTTTTTACTCAAATACAAGAGGAATAGACTATGTCTATTTATAGGCTTGCAAAGCCATATTCTAGTAGGATTGAAACACCTTATCCTAATCAATATAAAATAGATGGAGTTTAATAAGGTTTAAAAACCTTATTCTAAAATAAAATAAAAGAAGTCTAGTTCTATATGGATTTTACTTTTATTTTATTTTCCATCGTATTTTATTTAAATAAGAATTTGGGTCACTTAATTCTAACAACTTGAAATTTATTTAAGTCCATTTAAATTTTTCCAACATAAAATGATTTCCAAAAGGCCTCCAACTTGATAAAACTCAAGCAAAAAAAAAAATTCCAATAAATCTAAGCTCTATAAAACTTGAATGAGAGAAAATCTAAACTTCAATTAATCTAAGCTCAATATAATGTAAATCCAAAAACAACCCAATCTGAATCAGAGTGTTGGCTTGCTCAAAAAATGACACCTTTGCTTGTCCTCAAGCAAACACACTAAACATACAAAAAGACAACCCTTAGATTAAATCGAACAATTAAGTCACTTAGTGGCATCCTCAACGCAAACACAATTAGTTCCATAAATTAAAGTGTTAACAAATATAAAGGCAATTAAAATGAATGCATGTTCACGTGTTGTCCATAAAAACAAATTACATGGATAGCTCAAAAATATAAAAAATGAATTGGTCATGTTCATCTGAAGAAATTCAAGCAATTCAAGATTTATTGTGTTATTGAATTATTCTGGTCCTAAAGGTCTTTGAGGCTTGTAAAATTATGAGGCTTAGGATGGATAAGAGTCGAAACAAAAGATAGCTCAAAATGGTTTCAAGCACTATAAATGGTTAACACATGACATTGTTTCCCATTCACACCCACTTTATTCATAAACTCGCCTCCTTATTTCTCCAAACTTTTAAAAGGTAGTATGCTACATTAGTACGTAGAAAATTAGTAAATGTAAACTGAAATATTTTCTTTTCCAAGCTCAACTTTGATTTCTTTTAAATCTCTCTTGTTCTACTTTTTGCGCTCTTTTGTTCACAATGTTCTCTTATCTTTTTTTTTACATGCTAAATCGCATAATCTCTTCATTTTATTTTACAACACACAAAACCGTCATAATGTTTCTACCTAACCCTCAAAGGTAGTATGCTACATTAGTACGTAGAAAATTAGTAAATGTAAACTGAAATATTTTCTTTTCCAAAGACTGTTTTTTGAACGAGGTACGAACACTACGAGTTTTTGGTTATGCCTTTCAAACACACTAATGCACCTGTTGTTTTCATGGATTTGATGAATCAAATCTTCAGACCGTATCTGGATCAGTTTGTAGTTGTGTTTATAGATGACATTTTGATCTACTTTCGTGATGAAGCTAAACATGCCGAACATTTGAAACTTGTGTTACAAACTTTGCGAGAGAAGCAGTTGTATGCGAAGTTTAGTAAATGTGACTTCTGGTTAAGTGAAATCAGTTTTCTGGGCCATGTTGTATCAGCATCGAGTATTCGGGTTGATCCAAGTAAAATTTTAGCCATACTCGATTGGAAACCTCCTAAGAATGTTTCTGAAGTTCAAAGCTTTTTGGGACTTGTTGGTTATTATAGATAGTTCATGAAAGGCTTCTCTATGATTGCAGCCTCGATGACAAAGCTATTACAGAAATATGTTAAGTTTGAGTGGTCAGAAAAGTGCCAAAAAAGCTTTGATTAGTTGAATGCCCTTTTGACCGAAGCTCTAGTGCTAGTTCTGCCAGAATTGGGTAAAGAATTTGTTATTTATAGTGATGCATCTTTAAATGGTTTGGGCTGTGTCTTAATGCAGGAAGGCAGAGTTATAGCTTATGCCTCGAGACAGTTAAAGCCACATGAAAGGAACTATCTGACACACGACCTAGAATTGCCAGCTATTGTGTTTGCATTGAATATATGGCGCCATTATCTATTCAGTGAAAATTTCATGTTTATTCTGATCACAAAAGCCTGAAATACTTGATGACTCAGAAAGATCTAAACTTGAGACAACGTCGATGGTAGAATTGCTAAAAGACTATGAGCTTGTGATTGACTATCACCCAGGAAAGGCTAATGTTGTTGTTGATGCTTTAAGCCAAAAATCATTGTTTTCTTTGCATGCAATGAACGTGCACATGGCTATGTCTGATGATGGTTCGATAATAGCTAAATTGAAAGCAAGACCATTATTTTTTCAATAAATTTGTGATGCCCAGAAGGTTGATAATGAGTTGAAAGCAAAACGAGCTCAATGTGATTCAAATACTAATTCAGAGTTTCGTGTTGATGCTTAAGGCTGTTTGAGATTTAGAAACCGAATATGTGTTTTGAGGAATTTAGAATTGATTCAGATGATTTTGAATGAAGTTCACAGTAGTCAGTTATCTGTTCACCCAGGTAGTACGAAGATGTATAATGATCTGAAACAGCTCTATTGGTGGCATGGTATGAAACGAGACATTTTTCACTTTGTTTCAAAATGCTTAACCTGTTAACAAGTAAGAGCTGAGCATCAGGTACCTTCTGGATTACTTCAGCCGATCATGATACCTGAGTGGAAATGAGACAAAATTACTATGGATTTTGTATCTGGTTTACCGTTGACACCAAGCAAGAAAGATGCAATCTGGGTTATTGTGGATAGATTGACTAAATTGGCTCATTTTGTTTTGATACGTATAGACTACTCGCTTGATAAATTGGCTGAATTGTATGTTTCTCAGATTGTGAGATTATATGGTGTGCCTATTTGTATTGTTTCGGATAGAGATCCGAGGTTTACATCCCGGTTTTGGAAGAAACTACAAGATGCACTAGGTATGCAACTACATTTCAGCACTGCTTTCCATCCCCAAATAGATGGTCAGTCTGAGCAAATCATTCAGATACTTGAGGATATGTTAAGGTGTTGCATTCTCGAGTTTGAAGGTACATGGGAACGATACCTACCTCTGATTGAATTTGCATATAATAATAGCTTTCAGTCGAGTATCAAAATGGCACCTTATGAGGCCTTGTATGATCGTAAATGTCGTACACCATTGTATTGGACTGAGCTCAGTGAAAATAAGATGCACAGAGTCGATTTGATCAGAGAGACTAAACAGAAAGTGAAAGTGATTTGAGAAAGTCTAAAGGTAGCATCAGATCATCAGAAATCATATGCGGACTTGAAATGTAAAGATATAGAGTTTCAGATTAGAGATAAAGTCTTTTTGAAAGTCTCACCGTAGAAGAAGATACTCAGATTTGGTTGCAAAGGCAAATTGAGTCCGAGGTTTATTGGGCCGTATGAGGTAATAGAACGTATCGGGCCAGTTGCTTACAAACTATTGTTGCCATCTGAGCTAGAAAAGATCCACAATGTATTCTATGTTTCAATGCTTCACAGATATCGATCTGATCCTTCACATGTGATTAGTCCGGCTGAGATTGAGATTAAGCCCGATATGACATACGAGGAAGAACCATTAGTAAAGGTACTGTGGAATAAACACGGAGTTGAGGAAGCAACATGGGAGCTAGAAGATACAATGAAAGAACGCTATCCAAATCTATTCACTAGTAAGATTATTGGGGATGAAAATCCCTAAGGGGGAGAGTTGTAACAGCCCGATTTAGACCCTAATCGGAATGGTGGTTTTGGGACCATGAATCTGACTCAAAAAAATATTTTAAAATTATTTTCTGTGTTTATTTTGTGTGAATTTATATCTGTAAAAATTTTGTGACTTAATTTAGTCGTTTCGATATCCAATTAAATAAAATGACTTAATCGCGTAATTTAAAAGTTTGGTAGTTTAATGTATAAAGGGCCAAAATGCTATTGGCTTTTTAAATGGAAGCCTTTATGAGGTAATTAGGCCATTATTATAATGGGTGAACGGCAATGGACATTTATAAGTGAAAGTATAATGTTTTTAACTAAGGTTAAAAAGGTAAAATAATATTAACTTATTATATATCTTATAACATACAAATAAATAAAGCCATGTTCTAATCTTATCATCCACCGAAAACATAAATAAAGGAAAGAAATAAGAGAAAGCTAGGTTCGACACTTACTCAAACTAAATCAAGGTTTGTTTTTGTTCGGTTTTTGATAATTTCTACGTTTTTGATATCGTTGTTTCGAGTACTACAAAACCCATGCTTGAATTCTTGATTTTGATAAATATTTTGAGTTATGCCATTGATGAGAGCTTGTGATTTTTGTTGTTTGATGATGAAAAATGAAAGATATGCTTTAGATTAACATGTTTTGTGTTGGAGTTTTTGATGATTTTGAGTAATTAGGACTAAATTGCAAAAATAATAATTTGAGAGACTAAAATATGAAATAAATGAAACATAAGGACTTGTATGAACACTAGGAATATTCGGCCAAACATGGGAATAGGGAAATTCCTCATATTTTTTGTTTTGTGTAATAGGGACTAAATTGTAAAAAGTGTAAATGTCAGGGGTAAAAAGGTAATTTGCCCATTATGTGTTTTTGGACTAAATTGAATGAAAATATGTTTTAATGAGCTTAATTTGAATATGTTTAGATCAACAACCAAAGAAATCAGATTTGGATCGGGGGAAAACGAAAGTTGTCGACTAGCCGCCCTGTTTCGTTCTGTATCGTCCGAGGTAAGTTTACAAGCAAATAGACGTGCTAAATTGTAGTTAAATGTTAAATATATATGCTGGTATGAAATGTATGAATTTATACATGCTATGGCCAAATATGAGTAAGCTTGGCCATTACATTTCTGAATTCGTTTCGACCGAGTTACGACGTTTGAAAGCCACGTATGAACCTTAGGAATATTTAGGATACATATGTCATGACATAGGATTCCGATATATGTGTGCTAGTAAGACCATGGCATCGATATGTGACTCCGATATATGTGTGCAAGTAAGACCATATCTGGGACAATGGCATTGATATGTGATTACATGTAAAACCACGTCTGGGACGTTGGCATTGTACGATAAATGTGTGATTATCCGAGTGTCCTATCCAATTTTGAATAGTTCATCAGGAAAAGATAAGTTGTGATAGAATGTATAAAATGAGCCAAATGGATAGGTATGGGTTTGCTTGTTGTCTACTTGAAATATGGTAAGTATGAAACTTGAAATATGTTACAAATTATGTATAATGAAAATGTGGATTTCATGTGAATTTAGTATGAGTATTGGGCCTTTGATAAATATTTATATGTAATTATGACCATGCATATCCGGCCAAATAAGAGGTACATATTCATAATGTTTTATTATGATTTTCGAGCTTATTTTCATGAGTGTATGTATAAATGATTAAATAATGACTTCATAGCTTTGGAAGTTGAATAACATTTGGTTAATTTTGCTTATGTGAGTTTTCGGCCAAGATATAGAATGTGTATGAAAATGTATTAATTATGTATTAGTAATTTAAGGTTAAGCATGACTAACGTTGGTCATGGTTTTGTCATTTGTTTTAGGTACGGTTCATCTCAAGAGAGGTTGCGAACCTAGAATCCTTTCAGGTGTGTAAACACTGCCCAAACTGTAACTCGGCAAAAGCTAAAAAATACGACTATTGACGCTACACGGGCGTACGCTCGCTCGTGTGATAGATCAAACACGTAAAACGTGCACATTTGATCGTAGAGGCCACCATGAGCGATTTTATGGGCTTAGGTCGTTCTGGGCCACATTGTGCCGGAATGGATCGTGTGGGTTCCACGGGCTCGTGGGCTCCATGCGGGTAAACTACACAAATGTGTGGAGATTATTGGGCCAGGTGTATAGTTTACACGGCCAAGGCCATTTTTGGGCTTTGTGGGCCACACGGGCATGTAGGCCCGCAATGGCCCGCAATATGGGCCTTAGGCCCATTTTCACTGTTTGACTGTTAATGTTGCACGGGTCGCCCGAGACGAATGTGGACCTTCAGTTGGGTTGATAAGTGTACCTGGACCCTTAATCGATAGAATGTCTATTTTTCCCTTATGAGGTGAAATGACTGTTTTGCCCTTATGTGGAAAAATAACAGTTTTCCCCCTATTTGGTAAAATGACTGAAACGCCCTTACATGGTAAATTGACTGTTTTGCCCCTATGTGAGGTATTTATATATATGTACAAGTATGACTATATTTTAGCTTGCTATTTAAACTGTAATGGATACATGTATGATTCTATGATATGACATGACATAACTGTATGATGCATTGCATAAGGATGGGTTTATTATGATTGGAGGAAGTGTACTGTATTGGCAGCTCTACTACAAATCACTAATGCCTTTAAGCCTATTTTACTGGCAGCTCTGCTGCAAATACTGTTTAGTGCCACAATCAAAGCTATTTTGGAGTGTAGGGATGGGTGAGTTGATTTTATCCCCACATGGAGTGTAGGGCTGGACAGAGTGGAGTGTAGAGGCTGGTTAGGTACGACTTGTGTAACATTCCAAAATAGGGCCTAGTCTGAATAGTGGTTTTGGGACCACAAATCTGATGTTAAAATATTGTTTTTATGATTGTTATGAGGTTTAGAATATGAATATATGCTTTTTTCAAAGTTTTATGAAGAAATTCTAAGTATAACATGTCCAATTAGAAATTAGGGACCAAATTGAATAAATTGAATAAGTTGCATAATTTGTGTTTTAGAAGAAATTTGTAAGAAATTGCATTGGATTATTAATTAGGAGGTCTTAAAGAGAAATTTTCCCAATTTCTAAGTTTTTGGACAAAAATGGGCTTGTATGGAAAATTTTAAAGGAAAGACATTAGGGGCATTTTGGTTATTTGGTATATTAATGAAATAAAAAGGAAGAATAAGTCAAAAATTAGCTTATTCTCTCCATGTTGCTGCTAAAAGTTTAGGGTTCTCTATAGCTAGGGTTTTCAAGCTTTCCAAGCTCTATAGTAAGTGCTCCCAAGCCCGTTTTTAATATTCTTCGTATTTTTGAAATCCCGGTAACATGCTCTCTCTTTTTCTACCCATATTTCATGCTAGGCTTCATGTTTAGAAATTTAACCATGCATAAGAAGCTTATGTTTTTATGATTTATGGAGGGATATGAGAGTTTAAAGCATGGTAAACAACTTTTACTATGTAGATTTTCATGAAAAGGGCTTTAAGGACTATTTTGTAAAAGTTGTAGAAAAGGGTAGAAAGATGTGAAAGGAAGGTAAATGTGGGTTGTTTTGAACATGAAAAATGTTGGACTAGGCTTGGGTAACTAATAAATCTCATACATTGTATTATCCGAGCCTAAGGACTAAATTGCAAATATATGAAAGTATAGGGGTAAAATAGTAATTTTACCCAAGTATGAATTTTGGGTCATTTTGAGTAATGTATGTATTAAACGAGCTAAATTTGGTATTATAGATCAAGAGAATCGAGATACGGGCGTTGATTAAGGAAAGAACAAGGTTTAAGAGGTTTAGGCTTGATTTCTAATATTTTGTACTGAGGTAAGTACATATGCAAATAAATACATTAATTATTGTTATTAAATGATTTATTGATACTTGTATTATGACAGCTCTAATTTAACCCTAATCGAAAAGTGGTTTTGGGACCACAAAACCGAGTCACAAAAATAATTAAATGTTATATTATATGTCTATTATATGTGAAATTGCATGTGTGAAAATTTCATGCTTGATTTTTTCATTTGGATGTGGAATTGTTAAAAAAGACTTGTGTGATAAAACTTAAAAATGTGATAGGTAGAATTTAGAGGGTCGAATAATGCATGGTATATTACAAGGAGGACTTGCATGTCAAATGGACCACTATTAAATTAGTAGACGGCAATGATGATAGATGATAAGTAATATATGTATTTTGTGTTAGTAAAATAATAACTTAATGGATATTATATGCATTCCATATTAGTATTATTATATTTAATGATTTTATAAGAGGAAATATATTAATTAATAAAAGTAAATAGGTGATGAAAACAAAGTTTTCATCCATTCTTTCTTTCATTTACCAAAATCTAAATAACAAGGTAAAACAAAAGGCACTTTGATATTCGACCTTGGTGAATCTAATTGGAAGTATGTTTGATTTTATTTCTTGATAATTTATGTGAAATTGAGTTAATTGCTAAGCTCCTTTCATAGCCCATGACTCAATTTTTGTTATTGGTTTGAAGTGACGCATTCGACTATGGGTTGTTTGAGTGTCTTTGAAGGTGTTTGATGTTTTTGGTATTAAATGTGATGATAGATGAGTTGAGCTTGATGAATAAGGATAGTTGTGCTTAGATAGATAAATGGTAATCAGCTATTAGAGTATAATGCAAGAATTGTACATGGTAGTTTAAAATAAGGCTTGAATGAGAGATATAATTGCCGAATGATCAAATAGTTAATGAATTGAATAAGTGTTTAAAATGTTGTTCGGGTATTGGTGTTAAGTTGTAAAAAATTCTTGTTAATTGTTGGAAGTATGTGTTTATTTGTTAAATTAGCTTATTCCATGGTCAAATGTAATATTTGGTCAAGGAATAGTTTAATTGAATAAATAAAAGATGAGGACATTCGGTCATGGTGTTATGTGCTAGCATGGTATGTATATGTGATTTAGGTGAAAAATGATAATCGATTATTGTGTTATAGTAAGTGATTTTGTTAAATGTTAAAAAAAATATTTAAATGATAATTCTGTTTGAATAATTACCGAATGACATTTTGGTGAATGAAATCAGTGATTGTTTGCAAAGTGAGATTACTGAAAGTTTGAATTAGATGATTATAGTAATCGGCTAATGTGTTCAATGTGGACTTAAGAAATTAATTGGAAAATTTGTTGTTTATTTAGGTGACAAAGTATGAAATGGTCTTATGTGATACGTCTATATAAGTAGATGGAAATGAAGTGTCGTATATTTTTGTGTATGGGATTAATTGCACTTTGATTATAATGTGCATGATTATTAGTATGTTTAATATGTGTGAAAGCCGAATATACTCATGATACAATGCTGGACTAGTTGATCAATATGTGTTAAGGGAACGTGAATAAATATCTATTTGATGAGCTATATATTCAGCTATATGGTTAAGATATGTATATGAAATTATGATAAGCCATATGAGTTTTGTGTTTGTGTATGTGAACTAAGTATACAATGAATATTCGACTATGAAGGTTAAAGGTTAAGTCATAAGAATTTTGGTGATATACATATTCGGTCATTAGGGTTATATGTACTTTGGCTATGTGGGTTATGTGTTAAGGTAAGTTACTTATTTGATATGTGTATTCGGTCATAAAGGTGTACATGAGGAAATGTTAAATTAATTGTATTAAATTGCTTAATGTGATTAAAAATGTGTATGACCATTTTGTATTTGAGCTAAAAGTAGCTATATGATCTATTAAATTTCTTGTCATATTCGGCCATAAGCTAGCATGACGGGACTTTAATAAGTTAAATTTGTTTGAATTAGCTTAAGAGCATAGAGAACCAAGGTTGGACAGGGGAAAAGAGAAAGTAGTTGAATAGCCGATCCGAGACTGTTCGAAAATATTCGAGGTAAGTTTTAAGTAGTTAAACATAAATAATATTCTATAATGACATGACATATTATGAGAATTAAGTATTACTTGTAATGTATGTATATGGCCGAATGGAAAATATAATATGGAAGTAAAATGTGATATGCTTTTATGATCAAATGATAAGTGTTAGATGAATATGAGTGAGATGTTATGTGTAAACTATCAAATGATAAGTGTGAAAGATGAAATGAAATAAAAGTGAATAAAATGTAGGATGATATATTCGAATGATGCTAGTAGCTAATTTGGTGCGATTGTGTTATATGAAACTTGTTAATTTGAATATTGTACGGTACTATTTGGGCCTTTGAGCCTAGCAGGCTATGATGCCGGTGAGATACTATTCGGGCCTTTGAGCCTAACAGGTTATAATACCAGTGAGATACTATTCGGGCCTTTGAGCCTAGCACGCTATAATACCGGTGAAATGATATCGGGCTTCGATCCTAGCAGGCGAAATGCCAGTGGATGAATTCGGATTTAAAACCTAGCAGGCTAAATGCCAGTGATTTGATAAAAGTCTAAGACTAAGATACCTCGTGTTAGAATGACAAATGAATACATTCAATACGTTAAGTTGGCCAGGTACGTATTATGTACTTATATGTGAGTTTGATTTGAATTGAATCATAAGTGTATAATGTGATACATATGTGAATAAAGGTTTTAACTATATCTATGATCATGATACATTTGATCAAGGTGTGAAAGTATGTGAAAGTATTTGATTTATTTATGTTATATGAATTCAGAAGTGAAATAAGAATGCTAAATGTGCATTATGTGCTTGTGTATATTCGGCCAAATAGCAATATACCTAGAAAATGGCCTTTTGAGAAATTAAATGATCGAAGTATAATTGAGTTTATTTGTTTGCATTGCTTAAAACTTACTAAGCTTATGAAAGCTTACTCCGCTTATTACGTTTCTCTATTTTATAGATTTTTGACTCTAGTCACTTGCTCGGGGGGGGATCGTTAGCAACTCGTCACACTATCTATCATTTTGGTACTACTGTGTTTTGGAGCTAGTATGGCATGTATAGAATAGACTTAAGTGAATGATATTTTGAGATATTGTTGTATATAAGCCATGTGAATATGGTAACTTTTGAATGTCAGTATAAGTCTGAATTTCGATCTTTGATTGTGTTTGGCTATGCATATAATTGTTAATGAACTTATGTAAGTGTGAATGTGACAGCCTTAAAACGACCCTAGTCGGAATGTGGTTTCGGGATCACAAAATTGAGGCATAAAAATAATTTAATATTCATTTTGATGCCTATGATATGTGTTAATTCGTGTGTGACATTTTGATGATTTGATTTAGGGTTATAAATGTGAATTTCACTAAAAAGGACCTAGTAGTAAACTTTGAAAGTAGGATAGGGAAATGTGTGATGACTAATTGAAGCATGCATGCAAAACAATGGTTTTGCATGTCAAATACCCCTCTTTTTATAAGTGGTGGCCGGCCATGACAAAGGAGGATGGGCAAAACATGTCATAGACATGTTTTGTTGGTGCAATATGGGAGGAAACATTAAACTAAGGTGAGGAATAAAGAAATGAAAAAAAAAAAGGAAAGAAGGTGTGTGATCCCCCCATTGCCGTGAGTTGAAGAAAAAAGAAAAAAAAATTTGTTCATCCTTTCTTTGAGCCAAAACTAGGAAGAAAAAGAAAAAAAAAAAGAGAAAAGAAAAGATTCATCCTTTGGTTCTTCTTGGCCGGTTTGAAAGGAGAAAGGTTGAAGATATTCGGCCAAATTTGCATCTAAGTTAAGGTATGTTTGATGGTGTCCCATGAGATACATGCATGTTTTTAGTTGCTAGCTTGAGTTCTAATTAGTCCATGGTTCAAAACTTTGCTATGTCATGGGGATGATATTCGGCCAAGGTGGATTTTGTGTTGATGCCATTGCATGTTAAATATGAAGCTTGCTAATGATACATGTGATGGTGGATTGATGCCTCTTGGACCTTCTTTTAGCATTTTGGAGTGAGACATTAAGTTCTTTGTTTAACCATGACTAAAATCGAAATGATATGGTGTTGTGATGTCTTGTTCGGCCATGAGTAAGCATGTTGAAGGCTTTATCTTGACTTAGAAAATTCGCTAAGGAGAGTACTAACAAATGTGTTGAGTTTAATTCATGAATTCGTACATATGTGACTTTAATGTCTAATGAATATATGTGGGCTAAGTACCTTGAATTCCTCTTGTCGATGCTCAAATGATTAAATCAATTTATTTGTTAAATTAAGCTCAAGAGTAAAGGGGGACTAAATCCGATAAGAGGAAGGAAAAAGTGAGCAAATAGCCGTCGAAATCGTTCGACAACATCCGAGGTAAGTCTTGATAACGACCCTACTTGAATTATATTGAAATGATTTGTCATATTATGGCGAGATAGCGAATGTGCGTAGGGACTACGCTGTAATGTCAATTGAAATCATGCTCTTTGTATGTGGCTATTGAGCCGAAATTGGAAAGGTTTGATAAATGTTTTGTGGTTGAGCCTTAGTAACGAAAATGAAATATGGATGTGTCGTGATTATTGATATATGTGTACATGAGCATTTGAATGATACCCGGGCTAAGTCCCGAAGGCATTTATGCTAGTGATTATATCCGGCTAAGACCAAGGCATTCGTATGCGAGTTGTTATATCCGGGCTAAGACCCGAAGGCATTCGTGCGAGTTGTTATATCCGGGCTAAGACCTGAAGGCATTTGTGCAAGTTACCAAATCCGGGTTAAGACCCGAAGGCAATTGTGCTTGCGGTTATATCCGACTAAATTCCGAAGAAACTCGGTTTGAAGGTGAGCGTTTTGGTGCTGTAATAAATTCAATTAATACACTCGAAAAACACATACGATAAGGTATGTTTACATGTGCATCGGAAAAGTCGATTCGTTTGAAATAGTGTTCGTTCAATCAACTAACGAGCTTTCGGCTCTTAGATAGGTTGATACCTTCTGTGTGTATATGTTGATGAAGTGTGAAGTAAGTATGATTATGAGAATGTGTATTAATGAAATGATTCATTTGGCTATGTGAATGTAATGCTTAGTTAAAGCTGATTTTATTGCTTGAGACTTACTAAGCATTAAAATGCTTACCCCGTTGCTTTGGCTCTCTGTTTCATAGATTTTGCTCGTTAGCTGTCGGATTTGGGATCATCGAAGTCGAAGTCATCCACACTATCAAAGCCCTTTGGTACTCTTTTAGTTGAACTCTGGATATGGCATGTATAGGACTACCCTTTGTTGTTTTCAAATACTTTTTGTGATGTATGTGTGTACAGCCATGCGAAAATGGCTCATAGAAGTGGAGTATGGCATTAGACCATTTGTGTTTATGTATATGTATATGGTTTCATGATGTGACTATCGACTGGAATGGAAGTGTTGGGCAAATGATCGGCCATTGGAATGGCTAAATATGATTATATGTGGACCTATGTATGACAAAACTCTAGTTGGTCCATGGAAACCACGATATAGGTAAAGTTCACCTTGAAAATAGATGCTGGCAGCAGCAGTGGTGTGGATTTGAAAATTCACTAAAAATTGTAGGAATGGAATTAAATAGTTAATAAATTATTTAAATGAACCTTGATGAATCTACTTTCATATGGAAGAAACGAAACGGTCATACGAGTTATATGTTAAGAGATATTAAAGTTCTCGTGAAACAGGGCCAGAACGGTTTCTGGATCCCCTGTTCCGACTTTGGAAATTTATTATAAATTAACCAGAGATATTAGGAGTCATTCCATATATGTATAGATTCCTCTTTGTGTCTAGTTCGTATAGAAACAAACGGTATCAGTATTGAAGCCCTGTACAGGGAGATATCCAAGTCGTAATGCGTGAAGGTCAGTGTAGTCGATCCCTGTAACAGGGGATACTTTAACTAATAAACTGTACTAATTGGCCCAACCAAAAATTGTAGAAAAAAATATGTAGATGGACATATGAGTCTAGTTTCAGGAAAACTTTACAAAACTGATTTCCAAGTTTTGAAACTCAAGATATGAATTTTAAAGCGACAGTGGACGCATAAACAAACTAGTCTGGAAATTTTTAAAGGACTGTGGAAATAATTAAGTTAAGTCATTAGCACCTCGTATTCGACTCCGCCCCGGTCATGGGTGCAGGTGTTACAATTTTATTAGTATCAGAGCTACGGTTTAGTCGATTGTAGTACTACCGTAATACGTTTGGGTCTAGCTATACATGCCATTATGTGATTAATTGATAGTGTGGTGATTTCGACATGTGAATTTGTGTTTATTTTTAGTAATGGATCCCGATCCCAACCGAAGCGATAGGCGATGATGTGGAGAGTGTGGCGCTGCTCCCTTTACAAGGGACAGCCGCCGGGACTCTCAACCTATTGCTAGCAATCCGAATGATGAGGCTAGGCAAGCTTTTTATAGCATGAAGAATGATTGGTTCAACCAATACATTCGAACTAATACTGTGTTCCACAACCTCCATTCCCGACTAATACAACCCCAAGACCTACAATACCTCCGATGAATCGACCAAATAAGGTCAAATAAGCCCTAGTTGACGAATTCGAAAACATGAGGCTACTGAATTTAAAGCTACAGATAGCGACGATGCCGAGCAAGCTGAATTTTGGTTGGACAACACTATCCGGGTACTCGATGAGCTATCTTGTACACCCGATGAATGCCTAAACTGTACTATCTCCTTGCTATGCGATTGTACCTACTATTGGTGGAGTACTCTGACTTCTGTTGTGTCCCGAGAGCAAGTAACTTGGGAGTTTTTCCGAACTGAGTTTCGGAAAAAGTATATTAGTCAGAGATTTGTTGATCAAAAGCGGAAGGAATTTCTTGAGCTTAAGCAAGGTTCTATGTCGATTCTCGATTCTGACGAAAATTTGTTAGACTTAGTAGATACGCTCGGGAATGTGTTTCGATTCGAGGTCATCATGTGTAAATGCTTGAGGATGGGCTGAATGAAGATATAAAATGTTCGTTGGCATTCTTGAAATACGAGAGTTCGTAGTACTTGTCGAGCGAGCTTGTAAAGCCAAGAAGCTTAGAAAAGAAAAACAAAAGTTGATGTGGGAGCTGGAGAGTTTCGTAAAAGATCCTCGGAAAGTCTCTTCAACAGCATCGAAGAAATTTCGAGATGATGTGGGCGGTCTAGAGGCACTTGGGCCTTTTAGACGAGATCGTGATCGACCCCAATGGGTACACGAGGCACTTGATCGCCGGTGTTGGGAATGAGCGACGAGACGAGCAGTGCCGATATTGTGGCAAATGGCATTCGGAAGTTGTAGATTCCATGACCGCTCTGTTACAAGTGCGGATCGATCGACCACTTCATTAAGGATTGCCCGAGGTTACCCGAATGTAATGTAAATTAGAGTGGGAAGCCCGCGCTACCACCGCCGAGGTAGACCATCTAGAAATACGGGCAATGCTAGTGGTGGTCGAGAGGATCTAGAGATGCTACGACCGATCCGAGGCTCGGCGCTCTGCTAGGGCTTATACAATTCGCGCACGCGAGGATGCTTCCTCGCCAGATGTTATTACCGGTACTTTCACTCTCTTTGATACTAATGTGATTGCTTTGATTGACCCTGGTTCTACTCATTCTTATATATGCGAAACCTTAGCATCCAGTAAGACTTTACCTATTAAGTCTACTGAGTTCGTAATTCGGGTGTCAAATCCCTTGGGTCGTTACGTGCTTGTTGACAAAGTGTGTAAGAAATGCCCCCTAGTAATTCGAGGTTCCTGTTTTTTGGCGGACTTGATGCTTTTGCCGTTCGATGAATTTGATGTTATTCTTGGTTTGGATTGGTTGACCGTGCATGATGCGGTTGTGAATTTCAAAAGCAAGACTATGGATTTGAGGTGCGCAAATAACAAGATGATCCGAGTTGAGTCTACGGACTTAAAGGGGTTGCCAGCTGTAATATCATCAATGTTGGCCCAGAAATATGTAAGAAAGGGGTGCGAAGCATACCTTGCGTATGTACTTGATGATAAGGAGTTAGAAATAAAACCCGAATCTGTGCCGGTGGTTTGCAAATACCCGGATGTTTTTCCCGAAGAATTATCGGGTTTGCCACCTGTTCGGGAGATAGAGTTTGGTATTGAGCTTGTACCTGGGACTACGCCAATTTCGATAGCTCCGTATCATATGGCACCAACCGAGTTAAAGGAGTTGAAAGCTCAGTTGCAAGAATTGACGGATAGAGGTTTCGCTCGACCAAGTTTCTCACCTTGGGGTGCACCAGTATTGTTTGTGAAAAAGGACGGAACCATGAGGTTGTGTATTGACTATCGTCAGCTGAATAAAGTGACGATAAAGAATAAAAATCCGTTACCGTGTATTGATGATTTGTTTGATCAACTAAAGGGAGCCTCAGTGTTTTCAAAGATAGATTTGAGATCGGGTTATTATCAGTTGCGGATTCGAGATTCGGACGTACCCAAACCGCTTTCGAGCGAGGTACGGTCACTACGAGTTCTTAGTGATGCCGTTCAGGCTCACTAATGCCCCTGCGGTATTTATGGATTTGATGAATTGGATCTTCAGACAGTATTTGGACTGGTTCGTAGTTGTGTTCATTGATGACATCATGGTCTATTCAAGAAATGAGACCGAACATGCTGAACACCTGAGATTAGTGTTGCAAATTTTACGGGATAAGCAGTTATATGCTAAATTCAGCAAGTGTGAGTTCTGGTTAAGAGAGGTTAGCTTCTTGGGTCATGTGGTATCGGCATCGGGTATTCGAGTCGACCCGAGCAAAATTTCAGCCATACTTAACCGGAAGCATCCGAGAAATATTACTGAGGTTTGGAGCTTTTTGGGACTTGTCGGTTACTACCGACGGTTTGTAAAACGTTTCTCGATGATAGCCACACCCATGACGAAGCTACTCCAAAAAGATGTTAAGTTCGAATGGACGGAAAAATGTCGAAAAGTTTTGATCAATGAAAACTTATCGACGGAAGCTCAATTTTAGTGCAATCAATCGGGCAAAGAGTTTGTCATCTATAGTGACGCCTCCCTACTTGGGTTAGGTTGCGTATTGATGCAAGAAGGTCGAGTTGTGGCCTATGCGTCGAGACATTTCCGATTTTGTTTCGAAGTGTTTAATATGTCAGCAAGTGAAGGCGTTACATCAAGTGCCTACGGGTTTACTCCAACCGATCATGATACCTGAATGGAAATGAGATCGAGTAACGATGGATTTTGTATCTGGGTTGCCAGTGTCGGCAAGTAAGAAAGATGCGATTTGGGTCGTTGTTGATAGAATGACTAAGTCGGCTCACTTTATCCCCGTACGCACGAATTTTTCAATGGATAAATTAGTTGAATTGTATGTTTCTCAGATCGTGAGATTACACGGGGTACCTATTTCTATCGTGTCAGATAGAGATCCGAGATTCACCTCACGATTTTGGAAGAAATTGCAAGAAGCTTTGGGTACCAAGTTGCATTTCAAAGACCGCCTTTCACCCCAAATCGATGGTCAATCCGGCGGATAATTCGAGATACTTGAGGATTTGTTGAGATGTTGCATCCTCGAGTTTAGTGGTTCATAGGAACGGTATTTACCCTTGATTGAATTCGCTACAACAATAGTTTTCAATCAAGTATTAAGATGGCACCTTACGAGGCCTTATGCGGGCGTAAATGCCGTACACCATTGTTTTGGACCGAACTCGGTGAAAGTAAAATTTTCGGAGTTGATTTGATTAAAGATCTTTGAGTAGAAAGTAAAAGTGATCCGTGAAAGTCGAAGGCGACCACGGATCGCCGTAAGTCGTCGCGGATCTGAAGCGAAAAGATATTGAGTATCGGTGGGAGACAAAGTGTTTCTTAAAGTTTCACCTTGGAAAAGATACTCGATTTGGGCATAAGGGCAAATTGAGTCCGAGGTTCATCGGGCCATATGAAGTATCCGAACGAGTCGGTCCGATTGCATATCGTTTGATTTTGCCCCGAACTCGAAAAGATTCATGACGTCTTTCATGTTTCGATGCTTGACGCTATAGATCGATCAATCGCATGCGTAGTTAGTCCATCGAGGTTGAAATTCAAGCCAATATGAGTTATGAAGAAGAACCGATTCGTATCCTAGCACGTGAAGTGAAAGAGTTGCGAAACAAAAGGGTTCCGCTAGTGAAAGTGTTATGGCTCAAACATGGGATAGAAGAAGCTACTTGGGAACCCGAGGACTCTATGAAAGAGCGATACCCAAACCTAATTACCGGTAAGATTTTCGGGGACGAAAATTTCTTAAGTGGGGGAGAGTTGTGACAGCCTTAAAACGACCCTAGTCGGAATGTGGTTTCGGGACCACAAAACCGAGGCATAAAAATAATTTAATATTCATTTTGATGCCTATGATATGTGTTAATTCATGTGTGACATTTTTGATGATTTGATTTAGGGTTATAAATGTGAATTTCACTAAAAAGGACCTAGTAGTAAACTTTGAAAGTAGGATAGGGAAATGTGTGATGACTAATTGAAGCATGCATGCAAAACAATGGTTTTGCATGTCAAATACCCCTCTTTTTATAAGTGGTGGCCGGCCATGACAAGGAGGATGGGCAAAACATGTCATAGACATGTTTTGTTGGTGCAATATGGGAGGAAACATTAAACTAAGGTGAGGAATAAAGAAATGAAAAAAAAAGGAAAGAAGGTGTGTGATCCCCCATTGCCGTGAGTTGAAGAAAAAGAAAAAAAATTTGTTCATCCTTTCTTTGAGCCAAAACTAGGAAAAAAAGAAAAAAAAAAAGAGAAAAGAAAAGATTCATCCTTTGGTTCTTCTTGGCCGGTTTGAAAGGAGAAAGGTTGAAGATATTCGGCCATATTTGCATCTAAGTTAAGGTATGTTTGATGGTGTCCCATGAGATACATGCATGTTTTTAGTTGCTAGCTTGAGTTCTAATTAGTCCATGGTTCAAAACTTTGCTATGTCATGGGGATGATATTCGGCCAAGGTGGATTTTGTGTTGATGCCATTGCATGTTAAATATGAAGCTTGCTAATGATACATGTGATGGTGGATTGATGGCTCTTGGACCTTCTTTTTAGCATTTTTGGAGTGAGACATTAAGTTCTTTGTTTAACCATGACCAAAATCGAAATGATATGGTGTTGTGATGTCTTGTTCGGCCATGAGTAAGCATGTTGAAGGCTTTATCTTGACTTAGAAAATTCGGCTAAGGAGAGTACTAACAAATGTGTTGAGTTTAATTCATGAATTCCGTACATATGTGACTTTAATGTCTAATGAATATATGTGGGCTAAGTACCTTGAATTCCTCTTGTCGATGCTCAAATGATTAAATCAATTTATTTGTTAAATTAAGCTCAAGAGCAAAGGGGGACTAAATCCGATAAGGGGAAGGAAAAAGTGAGCGAATAGCCGTCGAAATCGTTCGACAACATCCGAGGTAAGTCTTCGAGTAACGACCCTACTTGAATTATATTGAAATGATTTGTCATATTATGGCGGATAGCCGAATGTGCGTAGGGACTATGCTGTAATGTCAATTGAAATCATGCTCTTTGTGTGTGGCTATTGAGCCGAAATTGGAAAGGTTTCATAAATGTTTTGTGGTTGAGCCTTAGTAACGAAAATGAAATATGGATGTGTCGTGATTATTGATATATGTGTACATGAGCATTTGAATGATACCCGGGCTAAGTCCCTGTAACACCCCGAACCCGAGACCATCGCCGGTGTCGGACGCGAGGGGTTAACGAGCTAAATCCTCTTAAAGCACCGACCAACTTGGCATTTCCAGACAAATGGAAAACTGCGTCCTGTCGCCTTAAAATCATATCTCGAGTTTCAAAACTCGGAAACTGATTCTGTAAATTTTCCCTGAATTCAGACTCATATATCCTTCCATGGATTTATTTCTAGAATTTTTGGTCGGCCCAATTGGTACATTTTATTAGTTAAAGGTCACCCATGTTACAGGGGTCGACTGCTCTGACCTTCGCGCGTTACAACTTGAATATCTCTCTGTACAGGGCTTTAATACTGGTGCCGTTTATTTCTAATGAAACTAGACTCAAAATGGAATCTGAAAATATAAGGCATGACTTCTAATTATTTCTGGATAATTTATAGAAAATTTTTAAAGTCGCGACAGGGGATCCAGAAACCGTTCTGGCCCTGTCTCACAATAACTTTAATATCTCTTAACATGTAACTCCTATGACCATTTCGTTTCTTCCATATGAAAGTAGACTCATCAAGGTTCATTTACATAACTTATTCACTATTTAATACCATTCATACAAATTTTGGTGATTTTTCAAAACCACACCACTGCTGCTGCCAGCATCTGTTTTCAAGGTAACCTTTACCTATTTCATGATTTCCACGATTCAATTGGCCCTTTTTGCATACATAGCACAAGTGTGATCATGATTAACCATTCCAATGCCTAATCTTTTCAACACAATTCCATACCCCATAATGATCATCATACAAACGATTATAGAATCATACTAACAACGTATATAAGCCATTTTCGCATGGCTATCCACGCTTACATAAAACCGAAAGGTACATGACCTTCTACAATAGGGTAGTCCTATACATGCCATTTCAAAGTTCAACCAAAATTATACCAAAATGGAGGCTTTGATAGTGTAGATGACTTCGACTTAATGATCCCGAATCCGATCGCTAACGAGCAAAATCTATAAAACAAAGAGCCAAAGCAACGGGGTAAGCATTTTTATGCTTAGTAAGTCTCAAGCAATAAAATCAGCTTTAACTAAGCATTACATTCACATAGCCAAATGAATCATTTCATTAATACACATTCACATAATCATACTTACTTCACACTTCATCATTATATACTTTCACAAGATATCAACCAATTCAATAGCTGAAAACTCGTTAGTCGATTGAGCGAATGTTACTCAAACATATCGACTTTTCCAATGCACATATAAACATACCTTATCCTTTGGGCTTTTCGAGCGTACTAATTAAATTTATTACAGCAACCAACGCTCACCTCCAGCCCAAGCTTCTTCGGAATACGACCGGATATAACCACATGCACGAATGCCTTGGTCTTAGCCTGATAGAACGACTTGCACAAATGCCTTGGGTATTAGCCGGATTTAACAACTTCGCACGAATGCCTTGGTCTTAGCCGGATTTAACAACTTCACGAATGCCTTGGTCTTAGCCCGGATGTAGTCACTAGCACAATTGCCTTGGTCTTAACCCGGATATAATTACTAGCATAAATGTCTTGGGACTTAGCCGGATATCATTCAATTGCTCATGCACACATACATCAATAATCATTACACATCCATGTTTCATTTTCGTTACTAAGGCTCAAACACAAACATATCACTTGCATAATCGCCTTGGGACTTAGCCCGGGTATCATTCAAATACTCATACACACATAAATCAATAATCATTACACATCCATATTTCATTTCACATAATTGAGTAGGGTCATTTCTTGAGGACTTACCTCGGATGTTGTCGAACGGCTTCAACGGCTATTCGATCACTTTTTCCTTCCCTTTATCGAATTTAGCTCCCCTTTGCTCTTGAGCTTAATGAATACAAGTAGAAGTATTCAATATTTTTCTCAATAATGTTTACTAGTCAATCACATTCGGCATCTCATATCATCTCACTTTATTATAATTTATCATTCAACCTTTGAACCAAATCGCCATTATATGGCCACATATACATACATCCATATATTTAAGCTCAAGAATTTTAACATAACATCAAGTGCTCAAATTACTCATGTGGCCGATTATACATGGTCATAAATACACAAAATCAAAAATAATTTCAAGGTTTTTCACCCTATACATGTACTAGGCTGAATGTACATGCAAATTTCACAACATTCTTCAACAAATTTCTTCTTTAAACAAACATATTTATCACTTTCTTCATCACCAAAATATCATGTGCAAACATATATACACATATAGGTGCAAGGCCGAATTTCAAGGTGTCCATAACCATCCAAAGCACAAATTTTAACTAACATGCAAGAAGCATAAACCATGCTCATGAATGCTTCATGGTAGAATATATCACAATCATGCCCTTTCAACTTCGGTCATGGTTAAACAAAAAGAAAACTCAATGTCTTACTCAAGATTGCTACAAAGAAATTTCAAGAGTAGACAATCCATCATTGCATGCATCATTAGCAAGCTTCACATTTAGCATGCAATGGCTTTAACACAATAACAACTTTGGCCAAATACCATTTCCATGGCATAACAAGGATTTGAACCATGGCTAACATGAACATCAAGTTAGCAACTAAAACATGCATGAAACTCATAACACAACCTCATACATACCTTAATCTTGATGCAAGTTTAGCCAAATCTCCTTCTAGATCTCTTCTAAACAAAGAAAATGAAGCAAAAATCTCTTCTTCCTCTTAGAATTTTCGGCCAAAGAAGGAGGAAAAGATGAACAATTTTTTTGTTTTTCTTTCTTAGTTACACGGCAATGGGGGAAAGAATGCTACACATTTTTTTTTTGTTTCTCTTCCCACATCTAATTATTTTATCACTTAATACATCATGCATTAACAAAACATGTCATAACATGTTTTCTTTGCCCGTAATTCCTTGCTATGGCCGGCCACCACCTATAAAAAGGGGGAATTTGACATGCAAGTCCATTGTTCTGCATGCATGCTTTAATTAGTCATCACACATTTCCCTATCGTACTTTCAAAATTCACTACTAAGTCCCTTCTAGTGAAATTCACCTTTATAACACTAAATCAATCATCAAAAAATGTCACACATGAGCACACACATATTATAGGCATCAAAATAAATTTTAAATTATTTTTATGCCTCGGTTTTGTGGTCCCAAAACCACATTCCGACTAGGGTCAATTTTGGGCTGTCACAACTCTCCCCCACTTAAGAAATTTTCGTCCCCGAAAATCTTACCGGTAAATAGGGTTGGGTATAGCTCTTTCATAGAGTTCTCGGTTTCCCAAGTAGCTTCTTCTATCCCGTGTTTGAGCCATAACACTTTCACTAGCGGAACCCGCTTGTTTCGCAACTCTTTCACTTCACGTGATAGGATACGAATCGGTTCTTCCTCATAACTCATATTGGCTTGAATTTCAACCTCCGATGGACTAATCATGTGCGATGGATCAGATCTATAGCGTCGAAGCATCGAAACATGAAAGGCATCGTGAATCTTTTCGAGTTCGGGGGCAAAATCGACGATATGCCACCGGACCGACTTCGCTCGGATATCTCATATGGCCCAATGAACCTCGGGCTCAACTTGCCCTTACGGCCGAATCTGAGTATCTTTTCCAAGGTGAAACCTTGAGAAACACTTTATCTCCCACGATGCTCGATGTCTTTACGCTTGGATCCGCGTCGACTTCTCGACGATCGAAGGCTATCTTCGACTTTCACGGGTTACTTTCACTTTCTCAAAGCATCTCTAATCAAATCCACCCGAAAATTTTGCTTTCACCGAGCTCGGTCCAAAACAATGGTGTACGGCATTTACGACCGTACAAAGCCTCATAGGGTGCCATCTTAATACTTGATTGAAAGCTTGTTGTTGTGGCGAATTCAATCAAAGGCAAGTACTGTTCCCATGAACCATCGAACTCGAGGATGCAACATCTCAACATATCCTCAAGTATCTGAATTATCCGCTCGGATTGACCATCGGTTTGGGGGTGAAAGGCGGTGCTGAAATGCAACTTAGTACCCAAAGCTTCTTGCAACTTTTTCCAAAATCGCGAGGTAAATCTCGGATCTCTATCCGACACGATGGAAATAGGCGCCCCGTGTAATCTCACAATCTGAGAAACGTACAGTTCGGCTAGTTTGTCCATTGAAAAGTCCGTACGTACGGGGACGAAGTGAGCCGACTTAGTCAATCTATCTACAACGACCCAAATCGCATCCTTCTTACTCACTGACAACGGCAGTCCGGATACGAAGTCCATTGTGACTCGATCCCATTTCCACTCGGGTATCGTGATCGGCTGAAGTAATCCTGAAGGCACTTGATGTTCCGCTTTCACTTGTTGACATATTAAACACCTCGAAACAAAGTCGGAGATGTCTCGTTTCATACCATGCCACCAAAACCGACGTTTCAAATCGTTGTACATCTTCGTACTCCCCGGGTGGATCGCCATTCGGCTACAATGGGCTTCGTTCAGTATTATCGAAATAAGTTCCGAATTCTTTGGAACACACAGACGACTCCTGAACCTCAAACAATCGTCATCATCGATCTGAAACTCCGATTCCTTGTTCGGAACACACTCGGCCTGTTTTGCAACCAACTCATCGTCGACCTTCTGAGGTTCACAAATTTGATGTATCAATAATGGTTTGGCTTTCAATTCAGCTACTAACACGTTGTCGGATAGAACGGACAAGTGCACATTCATTGCTCGTAAAGCGAATAATGATTTACGACTCAAGGCATTCGCAACCACATTCGCCTTTCCCGGGTGATAGTCAATGACCAGCTCATAATCCTTTAACAGCTCGAGCCATCGTCTTTGTCGCAGATTTAAGTCTCTTTGAGACATCAAATATTTGAGACTTTTGTGATCCGAATACACATGACACTTCTCACCAAACAAGTAATGTCGCCAAATCTTTAAGGCGAATACGATGGCAGCCAATTCGAGATCATGGGTCGGATAATTTTTCTCATGTGGCTTTAATTGTCTCGACGCATAGGCCACAACTCGCCCTTCTTGCATCAATACGCAACCCAACCCAAGTAGGGAGGCGTCACTATAGATGACAAACTCTTTGCCAGATTCGGGTTGCACTAGAATTGGGGCTTTAGTCAAATAAGTTTTCAGTTGATCGAAACTTTTCTGACATTTCTCCGACCATTTGAACCTTACGTCCTTTTGGAGTAGCTTCGTCATTGGCATGGCTATCGTTGAGAAACCTTTTACAAATCGTCGATAATAACCGGCCAGCCCCAAAAAGCTCCGAACCTCGGTAATATTTCTCGGAGGCTTCTAGTTAAGTATGGCTGAAATTTTGTTCGGGTCGACTCGAATGCCCGATGCAGATATCACATGCCCCAAGAAGCTAACCTCTCTTAACCAGAACTCACACTTGCTGAACTTAGCATATAATTGCTTATCCCGTAGAATTTGCAGCATTAACCTCAGGTGTTCAGCATGTTCGGTCTCATTTCTTGAATAGACCAAGATGTCATCAATGAACACGACTACGAACCGATCCAAATATGGTCTGAAAATCCGATTCATTAAATCCATAAATACCGCAGGGGCATTAGTAAGTCCAAACGGCATCACTAGGAACTCATAGTGACCATATCTCCTTCTGAAGGCAGTCTTGGGTACGTCCAATCTCGAATTACATGAATCGATAATAGCCCGATCTCAAATCTATTTTCGAGAACACTGAGGCTCCCTTCAGTTGATCGAACAAGTCATCGATACGCGGTAACGGATATTTGTTCTTTATCGTCGCTTTATTAAGCTGACGATAGTCGATGCACAACCTTATGGTCCCATCCTTCTTTTTCACAAATAACACTGGCGCACCCCAAGGCGAAAAACTCGGGCGAGCGAAACCTCTATCCACCAATTCTTGCAACTGAGCTTTCAACTCCTTTAATTCCGTCGGTGCCATACGATACGGAGCTATCGAAATTGAAGTGGTACCAGGTACCAATTCAATGCCAAACTCTATTTCCCGAACAGGTGGTAAACCCGGTAATTCTTCAGGGAAAACATCCGGGTATTCACAAACCACTGGCACTGATTCGGGTTTCTTTTCTGACTCCTTGTCATCGAGCACATACGCAAGGTACGCTTTGCACCCTTTTCTTACATATTCCCGGGCCAACATTGCTAATATTACAGCTGGCAACCCCTTTAAGTCCGTAGACTCAACCCGAATTATCGCGTTACTCGCGCACCTCAAATTGATAGTCTTGCTTTTGCAATTTACAACCGCATCGTGCATGGTCAACCAATCCAAATCAAGAATAACGTCGAATTCATCGAACGGTAAAAGCATCAAGTCTGCCGGAAAACAAGAACCTCGGAATACTAGGGGACTTTTCTTGCACACTTTGTTGACAAGCACGTAGTGACCCAAGGGGTTTGACACCCGAATTACAAACTCAGTAGACTCAATAGGCAAAGTCTTACTGGATGCTAAGGTTTCACATATATAAGAATGAGTAGAACCAGGGTCAATCAAAGCAATCACATTAGTATCGAAAAGAGTGAAAGTACTGTAATAACATCCGGTGAGGCAAAGATCCTCGCGTGCGCGTATGGCATAAGTCCGAGCAGGAGCACGAGCCTCAGATCTGATGGTAGCATCTCTAGATCCTCTCTGACCACCACTAACATTGCCCATATTTCTAGGTGGCCTACTTCGAGCAGTGGTAGCACCCGGGTTTCCACTTTGACTTACATTTTGTTCGAGCAACCTCGGGCAATCCTTGATAAAGTGGTCGGCCGATCCACACTTATAGCAGGAGCGATCACGGAACCTACAACTCCCCGAATGCCATTTGCCACAATGCAGACACTCCTCTCTCTCTCGGCGATCATTTCCACCACTGGCGATCGAAGTGACTCGTGTGGTCACAGGGGGTCGACCGCGATCTCGTCTAGAAAAGCCCGAAGCGCCTCTAGACCGGCTCACATCATCTCGAAATCTCTTGATGCTGTTGAAGAGACCTTCCGAGGACCTTTTTCGAAATTCTCCAGTTCCCACATCAACTTTTTGTTTCTCCTTTCTAAGCTCTTCGGCTTTACAAGCTCGCTCAACAAGTACTACGAACTCTCGTATTTCGAGAATGCCAACGAACATCCTTATATCATCATTCAGCCTATCCTCGAAGCGTTTACACATAATAGCTTCGGACGAAATGCATTCTCGCGCCTACCGGCTAAGCCTCACAAATTTTTGTTCGTAGTCGGTAACTGACATAGAGCCTTGCTTAAGATCAAGAAATTCTTTTCGCTTTTGGTCGATGAATCTCTGACTGATATACTTTTTTCGGAACTCGGTTTGAAAGAACTCCCAAGTCACTTGCTCTCTAGGCACCACAGATGTCAGAGTACTCCACCAATAGTAGGCGGAATCGCGTAGCAAGGAGATGGTACACTTTAAGCACTCATCGGGTGTACAAGATAGCTCATCGAGCACCCGGATAGTGTTGTCCAACCAAAATTCAGCTTGCTCGGCATCGTCGCTATCCGTAGCCTTGAATTCAGTGGCCCCATGTTTACGAATTCTGTCGACTGGGGGCTTACTTGACCTTATTTGGTTAGTTACCAGAGGTATTGTAGGTGCGGGGGTTACATTAGTCGGGAATGGAGGTTGAGGAACAGCCGTGTTAGTTCGAATGTATTGGTTAAACCAATCATTCATCACACTATAAAAGGCTTGCCTAGCCTCATCATTCGGATTGCTGGCCATAGGTTGAGAGTCTGCCGGCGCTGTCCCTTACGCGGGAGCAGGCGCCACACTCTCCACATCATCAGCTATTGCTCGGTTGGGATTGGGATCCATTGCTATAAACAAACACAAAGTCAAATTGTCAGAAATCACCACACTATCAATTCATCATTTAATGGCATGTATAGATAGACCCCAAACACATCACGGTAGTCCTAGAATCGACTAAACCGTAGCTCTGATACCAAAAAAATTGTAACACCCTGAACCCGAGACCATCGCCGGTGTCGGACGCGAGGGGTTAACGAGCTAAATCCTCTTAAAGCACAGACCAACTTGGCATTTCCAGACAGGCTGGAAAACTGCATCACTGTCGTCTTAAAAATCATATCTCGAGTTTCGAAACTCGGAAACTGATTCTGTAAATTTTCCCTGAACTTAGACTCATATATCCTTCCATGGATTTATTTCTAGAATTTTTGGTCGGCCCAATTGGTACAGTTTATTAGTTAAAGGTCACCCATGTTACAGGGGTTGACTGTTCTGATCTTCGCGCGTTACAACTTGAATATCTCTCTGTACAGGGATTTAATACTGGTACCGTTTATTTCTAATGAAACTAGACTCAAAATGGAATCTGCACATATAAGGAATGACTTCTAATTCTTTCTGGATAATTTATAGCAAAATTTTAAAGTCGCGACAGGGGACCCAGAAACCGTTCTGGCCCTGTCTCACAATAACTTTAATATCTCTTAACATGTAACTCCTATGACAGTTTCGTTTCTTCCATATGAAAGTAGACTCATCAAGGTTCATTTACATAACTTATTCACTATTTAATACCATTCCTACAAATTTTGGTGATTTTTCAAAACCACACCACTGCTGCTGCCAGCATCTGTTTTCAAGGTAACCTTTACCTATTTCATGATTTCCACGATTCAATTGGCCCTTTTTGCATACATAGCACAAGTGTGATCATGATTAACCATTCCAATGCCTAATCTTTTCAAAACAATTCCATACCCCATAATGATCATCATACAAACGATTATAGAATCATACTAACAACGTATATAAGCCATTTTCGCATGGCTATCCAAGCTTACATAAAACCGAAAGGTACATGACCTTCTACAATAGGGTAGTCCTATACATGCCATTTCAAAGTTCAACCAAAATTATACCAAAATGGAGGCTTTGATAGTGTAGATGACTTCGACTTTAATGATCCCGAATCCGATCGCTAACGAGCAAAATCTATAAAACAGAGAGCCAAAGCAGCGGGTAAGCATTTTTATGCTTAGTAAGTCTCAAGCAATAAAATCAGCTTTAACTAAGCATTACATTCACATAGCCAAATGAATCATTTCATTAATACACATTCACATAATCATACTTACTTCACACTTCATCATTATATACTTTCACAAGATATCAACCAATTCAATAGCTGAAAACTCGTTAGTCGATTGAGCGAATGTTACTCAAACATATCGACTTTTCCAATGCGCATATAAACATACCTTATCCTTTGGGCTTTTCGAGCGTACTAATTAAATTTATTACAGCAACCAACGCTCACCTCCAGCCCAAGCTTCTTCGGAATACGACCGGATATAACCACATGCACGAATGCCTTCGGGTCTTAGCCCGGATAGAACGACTTGCACAAATGCCTTCGGGTATTAGCCCGGATTTAACAACTCGCACGAATGCCTTCAGGTCTTAGCCCAGATTTAACAACTCGCACGAATGCCTTCGGGTCTTAGCCCGGATGTAGTCACTAGCACAATTGCCTTCGGGTCTTAACCCGGATATAATTACTAGCATAAATGTCTTCGGGACTTAGCCCGGATATCATTCAATTGCTCATGCACACACAAACATATCACTTGCATAATCGCCTTCGGGACTTAGCCCGGGTATCATTCAAATACTCATACACACATAAATCAATAATCATTACACATCCATATTTCATTTCACATAATTCGAGTAGGGTCATTTCTTGAGGACTTACCTCGGATGTTGTCGAACGGCTTCAACGGCTATTCGATCACTTTTTCCTTCCCTTTATCGGATTTAGCTCCCCTTTGCTCTTGAGCTTAACGAATACAAGTAGAAGTATTCAATATTTTTCTCAATAATGTTTACTAGTCAATCACATTCGGCATCTCATATCATCGACTTTATTATAATTTATCATTCAACCTTTGAACCAAATCGCCATTATATGGCCACATATACATACATCCATATATTTAAGCTCAAGAATTTTAACATAACATCAAGTGCTCAAATTACTCATGTGGCCGATTATACATGGTCATAAATACACAAAATCAAAAATAATTTCAAGGTTTTCACCCTATACATGTACTAGGCTGAATGTACATGCAAATTTCACAACATTCTTCAACAAATTTCTTCTTTAAACAAACATATTTATCACTTTCTTCATCACCAAAATATCATGTGCAAACATATATACACATATAGGTGCAAGGCCGAATTTCAAGGTGTCCATAACCATCCAAAGCACAAATTTTAACTAACATGCAAGAAGCATAAACCATGCTCATGAATGCTTCATGGCGAATACATCACAATCATGCCCTTTCAACTTCGGTCATGGTTAAACAAAAAAGAAAACTCAATGTCTTACTCAAGATTGCTACAAAGAAATTTCAAGAGTAGACAGTCCATCATTGCATGCATCATTAGCAAGCTTCACATTTAGCATGCAATGGCTTTAACACAATAACAACTTTGGCCAAATACCATTTCCATGGCATAACAAGGATTTGAACCATGGCTAACATGAACATCAAGTTAGCAACTAAAACATGCATGAAACTCATAACACAACCTCATACATACCCTAATCTTGATGCAAGTTTAGCCAAATCTCCTTCTAGATCTCTTCTAAACAAAGAAAATGAAGCAAAAATCTCTTCTTCCTCTTAGAATTTTCGGCCAAAGAAGGAGGAAAAGATGAACAATTTTTTTGTTTTTCTTTCTTAATTACACGGCTATGGGGGAAAGAATGCTACATACATTTTTTTTGTTTCTCTTCCCACATCTAATTATTTTATCACTTAATACATCATGCATTAACAAAACATGTCATAACATGTTTTCTTTGCCCATAATTCCTTGCTATGGCCGCCACCACCTATAAAAGGGGAATTTGACATGCAAGTCCATTGTTTTGCATGCATGCTTTAATTAGTCATCACACATTTCCCTATCGTACTTTCAAAATTCACTACTAAGTCCCTTCTAGTGAAATTCACCTTTATAACACTAAATCAATCATCAAAAAATGTCACACATGAGCACACATATTATAGGCATCAAAATAAATTTTAAATTATTTTTATGCCTCGGTTTTGTGGTCCCAAAACCACATTCTGACTAGGGTCAATTTTGGGCTGTCACAGTCCCGAAGGCATTTATGCTAGTGATTATATCCGGGCTAAGACCCGAAGGCATTCGTGCGAGTTGTTATATCCGGGCTAAGACCCGAAGGCATTCGTGCGAGTTGTTATATCCGGGCTAAGACCCGAAGGCATTCGTGCGAGTTGTTATATCCGGGTTAAGACCCGAAAGCAATTGTGCTTGCGGTTATATCCGGCTAAATTCCGAAGAAACTCGATTTGAAGGTGAGCGTTTTGGTGCTGTAATAAATTCAATTAATACGCTCGAAAAACCCATACGATAAGGTATGTTTACATGTGCATCGGAAAAGTCGATTCGTTTGAAATAGTGTTCGTTCAATCGACTAACGAACTTTCGGCTCTTAGATAGGTTGATACCTTGTGTGTGTATATGTTGATGAAGTGTGAAGTAAGTATGATTATGAGAATGTGTATTAATAAAGTGATTCATTTAGCTATGTGAATGTAATACTTTAGTCAAAGCTGATTTCATTACTTGAGATTTACTAAGCATTAAAATGCTTACCCCGTTGCTTTGGCTCTCTGTTTTATAGATTTTGCTCGTTAGCTATCGGATTCGGGATCATCAAGTCAAGTCATCCACACTATCAAAGCCCTTTTGGTACTCTTTTAGTTGAACTCTGGATATGGCATGTATAGGACTACCCTTTGTTGTTTTTCAAGTACTTTTTGTGATGTATGTGTGTACAGCCATGCGAAAATGGCTCGTAGAAGTGGAGTATGGCATTAGACCATTTGTGTTTATGTATATATATATGGTTTCATGATGTGACTATGGACTGGAATGGAAGTGTTGGGCAAATAATCAGCCATTGGAATGGCTAAATATGATCATATGTGGACCTATGTATGACAAAACTCTAGTTGGTCCATGGAAACCACGAAAAAGGTAAAGTTTACATTGAAAACAGATGCTGACAGCAGTAGTGGTGTGGATTTGAAAATTCACTAAAAATTGTAGGAATGGAATTAAATAGTGAGTAAATTATGTAAATGAACCTTGATGAATCTACTTTCATATGGAAGAAAAGAAACAGTCATATGAGTTATATGTTAAGAGATATTAAAGTTCTCGTGAAATAGGCCAGAACGGTTTCTGGATCCCTAGTTCCGACTTTGGAAATTTATTATAAATTAACCAGAGATATTTAGGAGTCATCCCATATATTTATAGATTCCTCTTTGAGTCTGATTTCTATAGAAACAAACGGTATCAGTATTGAAGCCCTGTACAGGGAGATATCCAAGTCGTAATGCGCAAAGGTCAGTGTAGTCAATCCCTGTAACAGGGGAGACTTTAACTAATAAACTGTACTAATTGGCCAGACCAAAAATTCTATAAAAAAAATATGTAGATGGACATATGAGTCTAGTTTCAGGAAAAATTTACAAAAATGATTTCCGAGTTTTGAAACTCAAGATATGAATTTTAAGGCGACAGTGATGCAGTAACCAACTAGTCTGGAAATTTTTAAAGGGACTGTGGAAATAATTAAGTTAAGTCTGTTAGCACCTCGTATTCGACTCCGGCCACGGTCGCGGGTACGGGGTGTTACAGTGAATGTAAAAATGTAGTGTTTTGGATTGGTAACTCTTCATAACCTACTCCGGCAACGGATACGGATTATAGGGGTGTTACATGTATGCTTAATATGCTTATTTGGCTATGTTGATAATATAACATGTTTTGATGCTTTGCTATATGATTATGAGACGTTGGCCATGTGAAAGAAACCAGTATGCAAGTACGTTCGGTAAAGGTTTGGAAGTCTAAAATCCCGTTGGAACCTTAGGAATAGTTAAGGATATAAGTGACATGTCACTAGGATAGTTATGTGTGTTATGAGCTCATTTAATATGTGATACATGCTAGGGTCCGAGTGCTGGGTATCTTGAGTTGTGTTCGAATACTCTTTTAGCTCTTTGAGTAGCCCCGTTGAGAGTGGCATGTGATTCTGTGATATGAGGCACTTTGGTGCACATTTTGTCAGCTAGCCAAGGCTACGTTCAGGCATTTCGGTGCATTTCTTCCATGTGTCTGAATCATATTCCAAGTGTTGAACGAGTAACATAATATGAATTCCGAAAGTAAATTTTAAGTAGGCTATATGTGTGCAAGATGGCACAAGTATGTAACTAAAACCTATGAGGACTTAGTATATGATGATATTATGAAAGATATGTAATTGGATAAGCATGTGCATATGACTATGGAAGGTAAGTATACATATGACCTGATGAAAAGTATCATAATGGATAAGTAATTATGCATAGATTATCAATAATTGCAAAAATGTAGATTATTTTTATGTGAACTTACTAAGCTTTATAGCTTATCCTCCTCTCATTTCCCTTCTCTTTAGATATGTCAAGCAAGCTCAATGAATCGGGAGACGTCGGAGCTTAGATTACACTATCTTCAAGGATTTTGGATATAAAAGGGTTCAATTATTTTGGCCATGGCATGTATAGGAAACTTGTTTATTTTGTGTATATGTATCATGTTGAAGTAGCCAAGTGTAATGGCTTATTTGGGCATTGATTACTTTGTATGTGGCCATGTGATTTGGTCTATATTAATGATTGGGATGTATCCCTAAGTTTACCTTTACATGCATACTAAGATGTGTATGTGTTGGTTTGATGGATGACTATTTATTTCCTAGTATGTGGTTGCATATTTAGCACTCATTATGGATTGATAAGAAGGAATATGGTAAACCATGAAATTGGTGTGGAATGACTAAAAGATAAGGCTGTGTGAATACTAATGGACTAGTATGGAAAGGGGTCATAGTGAGGCTATAATGTTGCATGTTTAAGTGTCCAAATATATCATGGGATATGCCATTGAACATATGGAAGTTTATGATTGTTTAAGGGTGACCAACGGCTTGGAAAGTAGCCTCTAAATGGTCCACACAAGTAGACACACGGGCAAGTGTCTAAGCCGTGTGTGACACACGGTCAGCCCCATGAGTGTGTCGTTTGGTCGTGTGTCCCCTGCACCTTGAATTTTAGGTTAACATGTATGGTAGTAAACATACGAGCAAAGACACAACCATGTGTCTCAACCATGTGAAGCACACAGCCTCTGGACACGGGCTTGTGCTTGGCCGTGTGCCTCAAATTTGTATGATGACGTCATAAATAGAATGCTAGCTAAAATCATATGGGCTACCACACGAGTGTGTCCAGGCCCTGTAAGGGACACAGGCATGTGCTCGGCCGTGTGAAAACCCCTGTAGGTTCGAATTGGAAAATAAATCTAATAATTCCACATGGGTGTGGGACATGGGCATGTCCCCAAGCACACAAGCGTGTGCATTGCCTTCACACGGGCGTGTGAAGCCTTAACCTAGAAATTTTCTTACAATTTCTATGAGTTCTCATTTAGTCCTGGACCACTAATGATGTATGTTTTCAGCCTCGTAGGTCCATAATAGGTACAAACTAACATTAATTGATTGGTTTTAGTTTGAATGAAATTTTGTAGCCCGGTTCTGTATGTTTGGTTCTGCTTAAGTTCGGTAATGCCTCGCACCCTATTTCAGCATTGGATACAGTAAAGGGTGTTACATTTATTGGTATCAGAGCTACAGTTTAGTAAATTCTTGGACTACGTAGCATGTGTCTGTGTCTAGCTATACATGCCATGCGTAAATTGTGATAGTGTGACGACTCCTGATGATATTAAACTGTGTTTTTCATATAGTAATGGATCTCGACTGAGCTGTAGCAGATGACGTAAAAAGCAATGCACCAGCCCCCACTCAAGGGACGGTGCCTGAAGAAAGTAGACCCATAACTGTGAGCCAATATGGGAGGCTAGAGAGGCCTTCTTCCAAATGATGAATGATTGGTATGCTGAGTTCGTCCGTGTGAACCCAGCAGCTCAAACGCAACCTCCTCTACCCCCTCTGAACCCTCAGCCTATACTCGTGATGCCCCGAGGTATAAATTTTATGAGATTTTTTAAAACTCATGTGGATAAGATTCGAAAACAATGAGCAGAGGAGTTTAGAGCTAACACTGAGGATGATTCTGAGAGAGCCAAGTTTTGGCTCGAGAATTCTATTCGGGTGTTTGACGAACTGTCTTGTACACTTGAAGAGTGTTTGAAGTGTGCTATTTCATTGTTGAGAGATGATGCCTACCATTGGTGGAAGACTTTGATTTCTATTGTGCCTAAGAAGGCAGTTACTTGCGACTTCTTTCAAGAGGAATTCCGGAAGAAGTAGCGAGAGATTTATTGACCAAAAACGTAAGGAATTTCTTAAACTTAAATTGGGTCGCATGTTGGTTACCGAATATGAACAAGAGTTCACCCGACTTAGTAAGTATGCCCGAGAATGTGTGCCCACTGAAGCTAAGATGTGAAAGAGGTTTGAATATGAACTTAATGAGGATATCAGGGTGTTAGTGGGCATCCTTGACTAAAGGAATTTGTTGTGCTCGTTGAACGGGCATGTAAGGATGAAGAATTGACAAGTGAGAAAAAGAAAGCCGAGTTGGAAGCTAGAGATATACAAAAGAGAATGATTAACAGATCAGGTCCAACTCAGTCTAAGAAATCTAAATATGTGTATTTTGGTTCTTATGCTTCGACAGGACGCTCTCATGGAAATCGTAAGAAGCAAAGTTCAGGTTTCTGGACCCAGGCTACATCAGTAGCTAGCGTAGGAGACGCTAAACCTCGTTGACCTGAGTGTGAATACCGCAAAAGACGTCATCTGGGCTCATGTAGGAGGAATGATGGGACGTGTTATAGATGTGGTTCTCAAGACCACTTTAGTAAGGACTATCCCGAGATGGATGAGAGATTTTAGAATGCAAGATAGAGTGGTTTGGCTTCAAAGGCGAGACCCTCGAAAAGTGTCGGTACTAGAGCTGGCAGTAAAAATACGACACGAGAGACGACAGTGCGATCTGAGGTTAGGGCTCCGGTTAGAGCCTATGCCATACGAGCACGTGAAGAAGCATCTTCGCCTGACATAATCACTGGTACATTTTCTCTTTATGACATTGTTGCTATTGCTTTGATAGATCCAGGATCTACACATTTGTATGTATGCATGAAATTGGCATCTAGCTTGAATTTACTCGTGGAGTCTACAAAATTTGGTATTAGAATGTCAAACCCATTAGGCAAGCATGTCTTAGTTAATAAAGTATGCAAGAAATGCCCTTTGATGATTAGAGGTCTTTGTTTTATGGCCGACTTGATGTTGTTGCCATTTGATGAATTTGATGTTATTTTGGGTATGGATTGGTTGACATTTCATGGTGCTATAGTAGATTGCAAATGGAAAGTTATGGAATTCAGACATGAGAATGGTGAAGTCCTTCGAGTCGAATCAGATGAACTTAGTGGCTTGCCAATCGTAATTTCTTTGATGACAGCTTAGAAATGTATGAGAAAAGGATATGAAGCATATTTGGCTTATGTGTTGAATACAAAGGAATCTAAGTTGAAAGCTGAATCAATGCCTATTGTATGTGAGTTTGTGAATGTGTTCCTTGAAGAATTGTCAGGTTTACCCCCGGTTAGGGAAGTTGAATTTGGTATTGAGTTAATGTCAAGGACTGCACCTATCTCTATTGCTTCATATAGGATGGCTCCGATGGAGTTAAGGGAATTAAAGTCATTGTTGCAAGAATTGGTTGACAAGCTTTGCGAGACCCAGTTTCTCACCTTGGGGTGCTCCCGTGTTATTCGTAAAGAAGAAGGATGGTTCCATGAGATTATGTATTGATTACCGGCAACTTAATAAGGTAACGGTTAAGAAAAAAAAAACATTGCCAAGAATTGATGATTTGTCCGTGTAACTTTCTGACTTGGAATAAAATTGAAAAATTAACTCCAATATATACATGGCCTAGGACATGAGCGTGTGTGCAAGCCGTATGTGCCACACGGCTGTGTGGACCATTTTAAGCCACATAACCGTCGAATTTTTGAAAATTTAAGTCTTTATATCCACATAGCCGAGGACACACCCTTGTGTCCAGGCCATGTAGCTCAGATGGCCATGTCGCCAGGCCGTATAACTCACTGCCGAACCCCTTGTTTTGCACACGGCTTAGGACACGCTCGTGTGTCCAGGCCATGTGGGTCAAAAAAAATATTTTTTTTTCAATTTTAAATTAGCATACAATGGAATTAAAAGAATTAGAAAAAGTTAAATATTCAGGTTACCTCCCAAGAAACACTTATTTAAAGTCTAGGATTGACTTACCTTGTATTCGCAAGGTTATAGTGGTTCGCGGAGCCGGGGCTCCTCTTTCTCGTTTCAATTCTATGATAAAATTAAGGTTTAAGTCGAGTAATATTTAACTTAAATGTGCTAAATTCAGAATGACTGTACTGTATGGGAAGACGTTTAGTACCATAAAAGGGTTTGATCCGTTTGCATCAAGCTCTGAAGTGGCAATTCGTGGATCTATTTTGTCTAGCAATACCTTGTCCCCAACCTTAAATTGATTCATCACATTCATATGCTCATCTTATGTTGCTTTGGCTCTTCATTGTGTATTCTCGGTTTCTCCTTGACATGTGTTCGCCATTCATCTAGTTCATCGATTTGTAACATTCGTTCATCATAAATCGTTTTGTTTTTGTTGCATAGACTGAAATGTGGCTCCATTACATTTTTTCGAGAGGTTTCATGCAAAGAAGGTTGAGTGACATGGTTACTCACATTAACAGAACTTGTAAAATCATCTCGATCACTAGATGTTTTGACAAGATCACGAGCTTGGAGAGTAATCGTTTCGTCACCTACACAAAGAACTAATTCACCCGTACCAACATCAATAATAGTTCTAGCAGTTGCTAAAAAGGGCCAACCTAGAATCAGAGGTACGTCACTATCCTCATCCATGTCTAAAACAACAAAATCAACTGGGAATATGAATTTATCAATTTTTATAAGTACATCTTCAATAATACCCCTAGAAAATCTAATGGTACCATCCGCTAATTGAATACTCATCCTAGTTTGTTTGGGTTTCCCAAGACCTAATTGCTTATACATTTTAAAGGCCATGACATTAATACTAGCCCCTAAATTAGCCAAAGCATTATCAATATTTAAACTACCAATTAAACAAGGAATAGAAAAACTCCCTGGATCTTTTAGTTTGTTGGGTAGTTTATTTTGCAATATGGCAAAGCAAACTACATTTAGCTCCATAGTCGACGAATCATCTAACTTCCTTTTGTTTTCTAAAGCTCCTTTAAAAATTTGACATAGTTTTCCATCTGCGAAAAACTTTCAACAAATGGTAAGTTAATATGTGTTCTTTTTAGAAGTTTAAGAAATTTACCAAATTGTTCATTCATTTGGTCCATCTTCGTCGCGTTAGAATATGGCACTCGAGGTTTATATTCCTTAACAACTGACTTTTGTTCTTTCTAGCTTACCTCAACCTCATTGTTATTTACCACAATTTCCTGCCATGGTTCTGGTTCAGATTCAACTAACCCTTTTTTCATCTCGCATAATAATTGCATGAAGTTGCTCCATTGGGTTAGTTTTGGTTTTGCTAGGCAAACTACCTGGTGGTATTTTCGAAATCAATTTAGTAAGTTGACTGATTTGATTCTTGAGTCCTTGAATTGACGCTTGTTGATTTTTAAGTGTTGTATCAGTGTTTTGAAAGTGGGTTTCTGACACCGAGATAAACTTCGTCAACATCTCTTTGAGATTTAGCTTTTTCTCCTGCTGGTAAGGTTATTGTTGGAAGCCTGGAAGGGGTTGTGTTCTCTGATTTCCTTGACCACCCCAAGAGAGATTGGGATAGTTTCTCCAACCTTCATTATAGTGGTTACTGTAAGGGTTATTTTGAAGCTTGGAATTATTACCCATATAATTGATTTGTTCGTTCTCTGTGCTAGGAGCGAAGGGTAAACATTCTAGATTATTCATTCCTCCTCCATTCGTATAGCATTACATCATCAGATGTACTAGCATAGAAACATATAAACCATAAATTTTCTTATGTAATTGTTCTACCTGATTTGATAACATAGTGATTGCATCTAAGTTGAAAACACCTGCTACTTTCATCAACTTTATCCTCATGACTTGCCACTAATAATTATTCAGTGTCATCTCCTCAATTAATTCATAAGCCGCTTCGAGTGTTTTATTATTCAGAGTTCCACCGGCTGCTGCATCAATTTACTGCCTCGTTGAATGGTTCAAACCATTGTAGAAGGTTTCAACTAGTAGCCATAGAGGTAACCCATGGTGAAGGCACCTTCTTAATAAATCCTTATACCTCTCTCATGCATCATATAACTTCTCTAAATCGATTTGTAACACCCCAAACTCGGCCTAGACATTATGGCCGAATCTGGTGTGTCATACCAAACCATTTTTCAAATTTGATCTTTCCGATGAAAATCCATTACTGAATCTAAATTCCTTTATTATTATTAAACTAAAGTTCTCATCAAAACGTTTACCAATTTGTTTGCCTTTGGTATATTACCTCATTTAAAATCGCGGAAGCATTTTGAAAACTTTGTTGTTGGAAGCTCGGGTTCCTTAGAGAAATCATGCCATTTTGAAATCTCAAGTTTTCCTAGACTAGCAGTTTAGTATAAGAAATCACAATCCCAATTAAAACTTAAAACCCACCAACAGCCTTATTACATAAATTAAAAACCCAAAACGAAATCTAATTGCAATTAAAAGAAACAGAAACAGTAATGTGGTCATCTCCGAGTCCCTCGTAGCTCTAAACCATCTAAGCTTAGGGATTACCTGATTGGAGACTAGAGTTAATCCACACTCCGAGCACTCTTAGCCGATGCCCAACCCAAACGAGCACGCCATAAAGCGAAAGGGATCAGCCAAGAAAGGTACTTCTACTCTCCTCATGGTTCTCTCTATTTAAAGCCAGCTTCGCATCCCCTCTTATGTTAGCTTCCCGATGTGGGATCCCTCCAACATCAGAGTTTAAATTCAACACCAACTCTTACCGCCCCCTGTTACCAAAATAAATGCTCTTTGATTGCCATGAGTTTCGAACCCTAGACCTCCTTGCCAACTCTATGACGCCACCTTGCCACTTCACCACAGGCTCTTTTGTGTTAAAAACGTTCATAATTAACTTTAAGACATATGTGCCAGCATCCAGATTCACTTAAGAGAAAAACCAAAATGAATTGTAAGAGCCAAGACTTGAACCTAGGCTCTCTTATAACCTTAATGACACCACAACCACTAGACTACAAGCTTCCTTGTGTCATTTATTTAACACGATAATTTAAAAGGCCCTCATCCAAGCATCTAGGTTTTTTTTTCACTTAATACCAAAATTTTTGCTAAAGCCCAGGTTTGAACCCAAGATTTCTCCAACACTTCTCAGGGCCATTAACCACTAAAGCAGACATTTAATTGTGTCATTTCATTGCACAATTAAATACCTATATATAACCTCCTTACGGACCCACATTCAAGGCTCAATACTTCTAGGCCCAAATTTGGGGTGTTACACGATCTGTACAAAGGAAGAGATATCGTTCCTCAACTTGGCTATCTTAGCCGGTGGGAAGTACTTTAGAAGGAACTTCTCAGTCATTTGAACCTATATGGTGATGGAACCTTGTGGTAAAGTGTTCAACCACTACTTAGCTTTGTTCCTCAATGGGAAAAGGAATAACCATAAAGAAATGGCATCGTCAGTGACGCCATTAATCTTGAAAATATCACAAATTTCTAGGAAATTAGCCAAATGAATATTTGGATCTCCCTCTTGTAAACTATCGAACTGAACAAATTGTTGTATTATTTAAATAGTTTTCAGCTTCAGTTCAAAATTGTTTGCAGCAATGGTGGGTCGAACAATGCTCGATTAAATCCCAGTCATAGTAGGCTTGGCATAATTGTACATATTATGAGGAACAAGATCTGGATTTGCAGCAACTACAAGAGATAGGTGATTATTTTGGTTATCACTCATCTCTTCAGTAATAATAATTTTCTTTTGTTCGTCTACCATATTCTATCGACTTTGCCTTGTTTCTCTACAATTTCTGCGAGTAGTACTTTCAATTTCACTATCAAATAACAATGGTCCTGATGGGTTTCTTCTAGTCATAAACTAAAGGAACTTGCTAGAAGCAAATAGAATAAAAATTATTAGAATGTAAAAATTATAATAAAAACAAAATTATAATAATAATAAATGGCTAAATTAATAAAAAATAAAGTGTTCCTAATATTTTAGTCCCCAGCAGCAACACCAAAAACTTGATCATCACTAAACTAACTATAAATACAACAAAGGCAAGCACACCTATCGAACAATAGTATAGCTATGGTGAGTAAGGAATATCATATCCACGAATACTAAAAGTACTAGTAATCATCATCTTCTTATTACTTAGCTGACAAATTGGAGTGATTGTGTTTTAATCTAAAATTACTAAACTAATTTAACTAAGAACATAACAAAGAAAATAGGAAAATAATCAAAGATAACTAATGAGATAAACAATACCTAGGAAAGAATCCACCTAGACTTCACTTATTATTATGAATCTGAATTAAGGGATTTATTCACTTGTTACATGATCCGTAGAAATTCCTAAATTATATTAATATCTCTTTCGAAATTAAGAACAACTAACTCTAGGTTGATTAATTGAAATCTCTTTCTAATTAAAACCCTTATCGCCGCATTAACTCAATAAATGGATTCCCCTATTAGATTTGACTCTAATCTAATAGATTTTTGTCATCCTATTTCTAGGATTGCATGCAACTCCACTCAATTATGCTAGATCTACTATTAAACAGAGTCTTTTTCTCCATTGAATTAAGCACATTAAACATGAATCAATATCTAAAAAATATTAAAACATGAAATAACCATACATAATTAAGAACAAGTATCAAGTATTTATCACGTAAAACATTAATAAAATAACATGATTCATCTCCCATAGGTATCTAAGGGATGAGTTCATAATCCTGAATGAAAATATCTCAAAGTCAGAAAAACCACAAGACATAAAGAAACTTAATAAAACTTCGAAAGAAATTAAAGGGAGATCTTCAATCTTGATGGAGATCCACTTCTGAGTTGACTCCAATGGTGTTCCTTGAGTGTTTTCTTCGATCCTCTCTGATTGCCCCCTTATGTCTTCTTCTAATGGGTATTTAAACACTTTAGAATGCTTAGAAAGCCTAAAAATTGGGTTTTTCAGCGTATTTGGGAAGTAGGATGTGAAATCGACACATGCTAGCACATGGGTGTGTGTCCAGCTCGTGTGGCTCACATGGGCGTGTTCCCATACCATGTGGAAATGCCCAAGCTGTGTGCATCCTAAAAACAACTCTATTTGTCCATTTTGGCTCGTTTTTCACTCCTTTCACTCCCAAATGCTCTCCTAAGTATAGAAACATTAATTTAAAGGATTAGGAGCATCAAATTCACTAATTTACATAATTAATCATCCAAAAATGCATTAGGAATGAGATTAAAATATGTATCTTTTATAGCTTATCAAAATAATAGTTTAAGAGTTTTTTTTTTTCTTAACAAAACTCTATGATAACATTCTCCTCTCTACTCACTTATGGGTTTAACACCTCTTGATACCTTACTGATGGCGTATCATCATGGGCATTATCATCTTGGCGCAGAATTGAGGTTTCACCTTGGAGTTGACTTAACTCAAGCATTAGTAATCGTTGGTTTGGCTGGATCTCTCAATCTTCATAGACCCCTTCTTCGTAAATATCTTTGTCGTAACCGAAGTCTTCATCGGACCATATATAATAAAAGTCATCCATGACTTTGTGCTAACTAATTATTTGGTTAACAATGTCTAGGATTCCTAAAAACAAATGTTAGAAGTGTTAATTAACAAAAAATATTGAAAGTCGTAACTATAACCTACAAATTTATTAATTGTTCTTTTAAAATGTAAAAATTAAAATCAATCTAGTGACGTTACCTCTCCGACAATGACGCCAACAATTTGACCGCCATCAGACGTACTAACATCTAGAGTATTATTACTATAATAAAATATAGAAAGATAAGGTAGTATCTGCAAGTATACAGTTCGAGTTGTAGTATACTTTTACAACGAAGTGGTGAGTACTCCGAGGATTGTACCCAAGGAGGCGAGTGCCAGATCTGTAACACCCTTACCTAAATCCAAAGCTAGAATAGGGTTTGAGGCATTATCAGACTTACTTCATAACATTTATGCACATTCGAGACATAAATCTTGCATACAATTTAAAACTTTTAACATTCCTTCACATTGTCCCTTAAGGGTTTTACAAGACCTTAAAACATGCTTGGAAGAGGTTCAGGACTAAACTGATAACTCAGAAGAACTCTCCCATAGAAAACTTTCATCTCTGCAGGGGTCACACGCCCGTGTGCCCTGGCCGTGTCACACACAAGGCCTAGAGACATGCTCGTGTCTCAGGCAGTGTGGACATTTGAATTGAGTCACATGGTCATGTCCCAGCCTGTGCTAAACCCTGTGAGCTCACTGACTTACCTCACAGGGCCAGACCACATGCCCATGTGTCTAACTCGTGTGTCATCCACACGCTCGTGTCCCGACCGTATGGAAACAGGGCATACATAATGACTTGCATCACATGGCCAGCCACACGCCCATGTGCCAGCCCGTGTTCCAAACACGACCAGTAGACATGTCCGTGTGTATAGGCCGTGCCAAATCTAGAGGGTATACTAACTTAAATCGAAGGGCAACCCCAAGGAACACACTACCATGTACTATGGCCATGTGTCACACACGATTGAGCCACACGCCCGTGTGCTCAGCCCGTGTGGATGAAAATAGGCTTGTTTCAAGCCACATTTCTCACCCAAAACTTAACCACCAGCAACAAGTCATATGGCAGTAATATCATACACAAATAGGCAGCCAACCATACCAATTTCATGCACAAATCATGTCTTTACATCTCAATCATTTCGCTACTCAAATCAATACTGTTTGTACATTAAAACATATAATAAAGTACATATCATACTCATCAATATAATCTATTAACCATTCATTTATCAAGTCCAAAATCATGCTTTTCATAAGTACATACTCATCATATACCAAAATGACTAAATGATCATCTTGAACTATCACCAACCTTACCACATTATGTCATCACAAAAGCATTATGTACATCACATCTATCATTTATGAAACACATACTTTAGGCCAACTTAAATGGCCAAATACACACTAATATTACCACACACATTCCACACAACTCAAGCCTATACATGCCATATAACCAAGCCACAATTATAAAAATACCAAAACCAAAAACTAGATAGTGTGATGTGATCTCCATCGACTTTCAACCCAAGCGAACGTCCGAATCACTATAAAACATAGAAAATAACACAAAGTAAGCTATAAAGCTTAGTAAGCTCGTATGAATGTGAAACTCATATATCAAATAACCATATCACAAGCAATTACACAAGATATAATATAGCTCATATGATTCCATCCTTCTGTCATGTATTTATTTATAAACTCAATCATGAATTTCACTTGACTACACAATTCCATTCTCGTTTGATCTTAGTACAACCTATTAGTTCATCCACAATTTCATATGCATAAACAAATAAAGATATACTACATTCAATTCAATAGCTATCACCTTTACATAGCCAAATAATTCATAGGAAATCTTATATATTTCCACTTACCCATCATATAAGTTTCACAGATATCACTTACTTGTTGATTTTCGTACAAGTACCAGAATTGATTCACATCATCGCTTATATTTCTTCGTAACATCGTCTTTACTCGTCGACTTATTTAAACATCAGTGAAAACACATTATCTCAATTCAAAATTAATAAATATAATAGATTCATAATCCTTTCTCATTCCATTCACAACTTTAACTAATACAATTACCATACATCAATTCAAACTTAATACATGAAATTCAAGATTTCTAACAAACCTTTCACATGCTTATTCATAAGCTGATATACACACTTAGTAACTTCTTCGATTTCAAAGATATAACATACATGTACATTCCTGTACCTATCCATATCAACTTCATACGTACACAAAATACTGCTGCATATTCAATGTCCCGTACACTAAGTGCCATACTCAACATCTCACACACTAAGTGCCATTCTCAATGTTCCGTACACTAAGTGCCATACTCAATATCTCGCACACTAAGTGCCGTACATAGCCGAAGCTATCTCAAATCGCACACTAAGTGCCATACATAGCTGAAGCTATCTCGAACCGCATACTAAATGCCACATTTAGCTGATATGTCGTCAGACATTACAATAGTCATGTATATACAATTTATACAATATTAAAGCATTAGTAGCATAAATTTAACAATGCTTATTACATACGAACTTACCTCGTTTGTTGTAACGATGGATTAGAATGACTAATCCAATACTTTGTTTTCCCCCGTTCTAAATCCAAATCTCATTTTTCTCAATCTATATAATAACAAAATTTACTTATTTAATCATTAGTTCATTCAATTTAAAACAATTTACATATTTTGGCAAAATTACGTTTTTGCCCTTAAAGTTTCACACTATTACAATTTAGTCTCTATGCTCGTAAAATGAAATTCATTAAATTTTGGCCAAATCGAAGCCTAGAAGAATTTACTACAACTTCATAGCAGCCCATATTTTCATTTATTTCACACTTTTAACCACAATATTTCACATTTTTTCAATTTAATCCATAATTGACATTTTTGTCAAAAATCACTTTATAAAACTTGTTAATCTATCATCGAAAATTCATATTTCATCATCAAGAATTCAAGAGCTCAAGCACTCATCAATGGCATTTCACAAAATCATAGACAAATTCAAAAATTAAGGCATGGGCTAGTTAGAACACAAAGCAACGATCTCAGAAACGTAAAAATTATCAAAAACCGAGCAAAAAACATACCATAATCAAGAATTTAAATGGCCGAACCCTAAAACACTAAAATGGCTTCTTCTTCTTCACTATTCGACTGAACCAAATGTTTTTGCATGCTTCCATTATGTTTTCTTTATTTTAATACACCTTATTCACAATTGACAACATTAACCTTTTAATTTTCCCATAAATGTCCATTAACACTTAAATGGTAGAATCACCCTTCAAGTACTCAAACAATTAAAATCTATAGTCATTTAATGCATTTAACTTATTGAATTTAACCTTTACACTTTACGCGATTTAATCTTTTTTTACCAAATTAACCACTCAAACGGTAAAATTTCGTTACGAAATTTTCACACGATCCTTCTATCATACTGTAAACCTTAATAAAATGATAAAATAAAATATTGACTTTGGATTGTGGTCCCAAAACCACTGTTCCGATTAACCCTAAAAACGGGTTGTTACAACTCTCCCTCATTTAGTGATTTTCGTCCTTGAAAATCTTATCAGAGAATAGATTAGTGATTTGCTTTCACTAGTCTTATCAATTTCTCACAGATCCTCAGATTTCTCAACTTTTCAATCTCACGAGCTAAGATTCTAATCTGTTCTTTGCTATGCATCATATCAGGCTGAGTTTCTTCTTCTAAAAGAGATATTATAAACAAAGGTTGTAACACCCCTCGCCCGCATCCGACGCCGGGACGGGGTTCGAGGTGCTACCTGACTTTTACTAACATTTCCATACTAAACAGGGCCATGAAATCTCAAATAATTAAAAACTTTTCTTTTCACATACAATTTGTCCCTTATGCGAGCTTACGAGGCCCAATACATGCATTCGGGGAGGTTCGGGACCCAATCGAGAACTCATGAAAAACTTAGAAAAATCTCTTGCGTTAAGGCTTCACACGCCCATGTGTTCAGGCCGTGTGGCCAGAAATAGTCTAATTATCAAGCCTTTTGTCACTCTCACACCACATGCATAGATACATACTTATCCAATAACATACAACGTGGCATAAATGAGCTCTTAAACATCTACAAACATGATATGCTCAAGTTATTTTCTTATGTAATAAATATTATAGAATTTGCCCATATCATTACCACATACTAGACATAACTATCATTACATCACAAACCATTCATGAAGCATTATTAACTATTTACCAATCACTTAATCATGCATTAGTTACTAGCTCATCAATGAATCTCAATTCAATCTCTAGGCATACATGTTGTAAGCCACATCACAAGAAATAATAACATAAATGCATAAGAATAATCATATGGGCCCATAACGTCATTAGCCGACATAGGCCAATTTACATGACTAATACTACCTTAATAACAAGCCAATGCCTTTGGCTAAATCATAATATTACATACTCACATTAAAACCCTATACATGCCATAGACTCGAATCACTTGAGTTTACTTACTCGATAACGTTAACTCGATAGGGTGATAATATCTCCGACGGCCTCCAACCCGAGCTAACCTGGAACTCTAGAAAACATGGGAAAGAAGGGGTAGCTTTTGCTTAGTAAGTTCATATGAAAACAATAAGCAACTCATTAACTTGTTTTATCAATGTTTACAACATATTTTCAAGTTCACTACAAGCTGTCTTTCTGAGCAACGGTCACTAAATTATTTATATCTGGAGCTACGAAACTCCGAATTAAGTTCCGTTAATTTTCCATGAAACTAGACTTATTTTATTTTTTTCCATAAAATTTCCAGAATTTTTGGTTAAGCCAAATAGTACAGTTTCTTAGTTAAAGTCTCCCCTGTTTCAGGGTATGACCACTTTGACCCCTGTACACTACAAACCGAATTTCTCCCTGTACAAAATTCCAACGACCATGCCGTTTATTCCCCATAAAAATAGACTCAATAAGGAATCCATTCATGTAAGGTATAACTCTTAATAAGTTTTGTACAATTTTTGGTGAATTTATAAAGTTAGAACAGGGGATCTCGAATTCATTCAGACCCTGTTTCACAAGAATTCAAATATCAAACAATATGGAATTCTTTTTCTTCCTCTGTTTCTTTCATGTGAAAATAGACTCATTGAGATTTAATCCCATATTTTATTCTGCCTCTAACTCATTTTCCACTATTTTTAGTGTATTTTCAAAGTTATACTACTGCAGTAACTCAAATCTGTCAAGGCTAAATTACTCATTCATGATCATTGTTCATAATATTAATACAACACCATTTTATCCATCATGGTAAGAATACATATTATGCATCATAGATCATCACATATCAAGGCATTCTCATAGGATTAGTATACATACTTGCACAACTCGTAACATAACTCGAGTGCATACTTACCAATGACTTACCTCATTGAGACCATCATTAACTCTTTCCTTGGATTGCCCGTTGAACACTTGGAATACTAATTAGATACTCAGAAAAGCCTTTGCACATAAGTGCTTCAATTGTAGCTAAAGCTACCTCATATCTCATGACATTTCAATGCTCACTCTCGAGCTAGTCATCTAGACTCATAATTCCTAGTGACATGTCACTCGTATCCTATTCTATTCCTAAGGTTCAAACGGGATTTTTCCTCGTCTATTAAGGCTTTGTCTTATCATATTTCTATTAATTACATACACATTAATATCTGTACAATTCATGTAATGATAACATTTAAATACATGTATAGCATGGTATTGTTTACATACGAACTTACCTCGATACCACAAATGTGAAAAGGACATACTCGTCCATAAATCGATTTCTTTCCGTTCTAGGTCCAAGTCTCAATTTTCATCATCTATAACATCACATTTAGCCTACCAATCAGTCACAATATTCATATGGGTCTAAAATCATATTTTTACAAATTTTCATTTTGACCCTAAACTTTTGCATATTTGCACTTTTGCCCCAATGCTCGTAAATTAATTTTTATTCAATTTCTATAAGGTTTAAGACATGCTGAACATTTTTCTCTTCTATGGCAACTCCAAATTTTCACTAATTCACACACTTATGACCAATTTGTAACTTTCACAATTTAACCCCTTTTTGACATTTTTACCGAAATTCATTGAATACAACTCATATTTAACACATCAAACATTCATTATCCACTATAAATCATCAAAGAACAACCATATCATGAATGGGTAAATTTTTAAACTCTAATTTCTCTTCAATCAATTGGTAGAAATAGAAAATTTAAGCTTGGGGATCTCAAAAATACGAAAATCATTAAAAGCGGGACAAAACCATACCTATATAAGCCATAAAAGCTTGGCGAATGGAGCTCATCCATGGCTGCTATTTTCTGTTCTTTCCACGGTTGAAGAAGAAAGAATGAAAAAAAATGATAGCTTTTATCATTTGTCTTATTAGATTATTTTAATTAATTTACAAAATTACCCTTTTATTTCAACCAAATTTCAAAAATACCAAACAAATATCCATTCACTAACTTATTAAAGGAATAATTGTCACATAAGGACTTTCAATTTAAAACTCATAACAATTAGGCACCTCATATATAAAGAACTCAACTTTGGCACTTTTTACAATTTAGGCCTTTTGACTAAATTGAGTGCTCAAACGTCAAAATTTTCGAATAAAATTTTTACAAAATATTTTCATAAATTTATAGACTATAAAAATATAATAAAAATAAATTTTTTTTCTTCGTCGGGTTTGTGGTCCCGAAACCACTGTTCCGACTAGACCCAAAATCGGGCTATTACAAAGGTCTTATTTGCATCATCACATCATATATAAATAATAAACGCATTACGAGTCTTCTCAAGTTCCGATAATAATCTCATTCAGTCTGATGAATCGTGAACTCAACTTCTCTCTATAGCTAAATCGAGAAATTCTATTCCCACTATAATACTTTCACAAGTACTCAGTTTTCTAGTTGAAATTCGATGCTTTACCTATGAAGCCCACATATGCTTTCTACCAATTTGAAACTGCTTTTAAACTGTCACGAATTACTTTCATTTCCCTTTAATTTTTCTAATCACATTGAATAAGATCAATAGTGTAACCACTTGCACAAAATAAGCAAAGATCTTTTCATTCAGCATCTATAACTATATCTGCTTTCTCAGAGATTAATCGATAACTACTCGGAATCTTTCAATATCTCAAATCATTGACACAGTCTTAATTTCAAATCTTTTTTGGTAACATTTGATACTTTAACCCATTAGGATTCAGGAAGCCCATGACATTTTCTGTTGAACACATGATACCATTGAATTCACAACACAGATATAAAAGCTTATTCCAATCTGTTCAACTGTACATCACTAAAATTCATAAATTCTTAACTCAACTCAAACTAAACTCAGAGCTGAAGCTTCGGTTAATAATACTTTCAATTGTTTCCAACTTCGCTAACACATACAGATCATTCAAACTTTTCATAAATTTTATAACTTCATCGATCAGAACATCTTTAATTCGTAATAACATCATTCGATTAGACAATCTAACAGACATATCTCTGTATCATAATCTCTAGAATATAATTTCTTCATTTAGACCACCCGTCTATATACTCGTGAATGCACAAAATTCGTTATCATACCTGAGGATACTTTACATACATATAACTCAAATCACATTTCAACCAACTAGTTTGCTCTGACAAAACAACTGAGTTGGTTTCAACTATCAGATAATAACATATAAAAATACTCCTTTATTTATGCTGTCAAAACAACTCAAACATACAATCTTTCAAAATTCTCTTAATGAGCTAATCAAAAATCTTTCAACCGTTTTAACTCGAGGAAAAGGGCACCTTGATTGAATTCACTGACCTTAGTCAAACTCACCTGAGAAGGGAAAACCACCATACAATTTAAAGCTGAGCTGCCACCATTTATATCTTTTCCGATGTCAATTCCTTACACGAAAATTAGAAAAATCTAGATACAAGGATTACCACATTCCTGTTATCGAATCTGAAAATATGATAATAATAGACATTGTTATCACAAGTCTAAGAACGCACTTTAAGGATAAACCATGATTGATAATTTACAAAATAAGAATGATAGGAAATATCCGAAATACAAATATCCAAAATACGGTACTATACTAGAAGTTTGAGAACATAGTTTTTAAGAAAATAATAATAAAGATCTGGATGATTTTCTCAGAAAAACTAGAAGAAAAACACTACTTATCCATTTTAGAATTCCATTGTAGTAGAAATATCATATTTTCTGAATATACACATAAGACAAACACTATTCAATAGATACAAATCAGCAGTCCCACATATATTCGCACCATCAATTTTATTCCGAACATATTAGAATAGAATCCTAGAGAAATCAGAAAATGTAAATTATAATTCAAACAAATTCAAAGTGCTTTCTTCTAACATCGTAGTTAGCTAATATTCTCACTCGATAAGAATTTCGTCAAAAAATGAACAATCACATATATCTCTGAGGATAAAAGAATATATAGAATACCCAGAAGAGACCATCATAATCTATCCAACTATGACTGTTACACATAGACATCTTTAAACACATACCATATTATAAACCAGCACAACATTCTTGATTTAAAAATGGTAGATTTACTACATATTTATACATTATAAGTATAAGCTAAAGATTACAAGATTGTTTCAAAATCATTCTCATAGATAGAACTTACTCAATTTCATCTTTACCATTAAGGCATCATAACTAAGCTCAAATCTCATGAGTTTCGAGTAAGAACCTGTACCACTCACAACATGATTATATCCTTTCATATCTTTATCATAAACTTTAAATAACCCATGGAACCATTTGGAATACTAAAGGATATCTGATAAGCCCCACACAATAGGGTAAAATGTCAATGCCATGTCCCAAACATGGTCTTACACTAGCTCACATGTTGCAGTCGATGCCATGTCCCAAACATGGTCTTACACTAGCTCTTGTCTCATTGCCGATGCCATGTCCCAGGCATGGTCTTACAGTGGCTCTCGTAATGTGGCCAATGCCATGTCCCAGACATGGTCTTACCCTAGCACACATATCAACACCGATGCCATGTCCCAGACATGGTCTTACACTAGCACAGATATCAACGCTGATGCCATGTCCCAAACATGTTCTTACACGTATTTCAATGCCATAGCCCAGCTATGGTCTTACACGCACCGACATGTATTGCCATGGTCTTATCCATCAATTCATCATCGAACAACTATACTCATTTCCTGTGTTCTACTCAATTTGAAGTTCCCATTCATTATTTCATACTATTATAACATTTATGGTTCCATAACAAAATCATAAAACAAAACATCATATTGTCTCTAATTTAAAGTTAAATGTAAGATTCACCATATGAACACACTTATTACACATTATTCAATAAGTGTACATACACACACATTCTGTTAATTTTGTAAGTTTGTTTATCATATTTACTTAATCAGATGGGTTAGGCACATAACATCATATGAATACCAACACACATGGATGAGCTTATCACAACATAAACTTTCATTTAATTCCATGTTTCCACATTTCTCAACTTATAATTATCTCATTTTGTATATTAACACATACATATCATGAACTTCTATTCATTCCTTTCTAAATTTTGACACATCATAGGCATATTTCAAGTATCTCGATATCATTTTTTAGTATTACTGAAAATAGCTCGGTTGGAAGCCTCCACTGTCTTAACAAAACAACTTCGTTAGAGTCAGAAGATATCACACTATCACGAGTAGTAATATGGCATGTATAGTTTGACTCATATATGCCAGGTTAGTCTGAGAATCAACTAAACCATAGCTCTGATACCACTAAATGTAACACCCCTTACCTGAATCTGAAGCTAGAACAGGGTTCAAGGCATTACCGGACTTACATCATAACATTTATGCACATTCGAGTCATAAATCTTGCATAAAATTTAAAACTTTTAACATTCCTTCACATTGTCCCTTATAAGGGTTCTACGAGACCTTAAAACATGCTTGGAAGAGGTTCGGGACTAAACTGATAACTCAGAAGATCTCTGAGAAACATAGAAAATTTTCATCTCTGCAAGGGTCACACTCCCGTGTGCCACGGCCGTGTGGACATTCAAATTGGTGGACCACATGGTTGTGTCCCAGCCCGTGCTTAACCCCGTGGAGCTCTGTAACACCCCATACCCGAGACCGTTACCGGAGTCGAACACGAGGTGCTAACCGACTAATTCATTTACTCTCACAGTCCAGTTAAAAATTTTCCAGGCAGTTGGCTAACTGCATCACTGTCACCTTAAAAATCATAACTTGAGTTCCACAACTCGAAAATCAGATTTGTAATTTTTCCCCGAAACTAGACTCATATGTCCATCTACATATATTTTTCTAGAATTTTTGGTCGGGCCAATTAGTACAGTTTATTAGTTAAAGTCTCCACTGTTACAGGGTGCGACTACACTGATCTTCATGCATTACGACCTGGATATCTCCCTGTACAGGGCTTCAATACTGATGCTGTTTGTTTCTATAGAAACTAGACTCAAGGAGGAATCTATAAATATATGGCATGACTCCTAATTATCTCTGGTTAATTTACAATGAATTTCCAAAGTCAGAACAGGGAATCCAGAAACCGTTCTGGCCCTGTTTCACGAAAACCTAAATATCTCTTAACATACAACTCATATGACCGTTTCGTTTCTTCCATATGAAAGTAGATTCATCAAGGTTCATTTACATAATTTATTCACTATTTAATTCCATCTATACTATTTTTAGTGATTTTTCACATCCACATCACTGCTGCTGCCAGCATCTATTTTTAGGGTGGACTTTATCTAACACATAGTTTCTATGATTCAACTAACCCTCTTGCATATATAGTCCAAAATATAATCATGATAAACCATTCTAATAGCTGATCGTTGCCAAACATTTCCATGCCTCTTAATGAGCATATACATACCGAATGATTATAACATTATGCTCAAAACATTTATAAGCCATTTTCGCATGGCTACCCAAAATTATACAAATCCAAAGGGTCCATGACCCACAACAAAAGGGGTAGTCCTATACATTAACCAAAATATCCTCTCACTGCTAGTCTATTCTATACATGCCATAAGATATTCCAAAACATAGCAGTACCAAACAGTGGATAGTGATAGTGTGACTAGTTGCTGACGATCCCCGAGCCTGTAGCTTCCAAATGAGATCTATAAAACAGAGGAAACAAAGTACACAGAGTAAGCATTACAATGCTTAGTAAGTTTCAAGCAGTGTCAACAGGTAACAATCAAGTTATAACATAGTTGTTCGTATTTTTATTTCACTCTTCCTTCGGGCATACCACCCCTTTATCCGAATATGCACATCTCATCATAATCATGGGAATAGTCTCATAGATTGCTCTCGTATACATCACATAACTACCTTATGGTTTAGTTTAAATCAAGCTCACATGTAAACTTGGAGTACATACCTGTTTAACCTTTCGCATCGCGTATTTTTATAAGCAATTCTTATTACGAAGTCTTACCCGGACATAATCTCCACACGTAGTCATCGGGTCGTACCCGGACATAATCTCCACACGTAGTCATCGGGTCTCACCCGGAACATATTTCCAAGTTTCATGTACATTTAATCACATGTTACAACATTCACATTAGCCATTCGGCTTTACCACATATACATACCACACATATATTTCACATTAGCCATTCGGCTTTACCACATACACATATCTTATATATGTTTCACATTAGCCCTTCGGCTTTACCACCTATACACATCACACATATATTTCACATTCATCACATCGGCCATTAGGCCTCATCACATTTATACACTTTCACATTCATCACATCGGCCCTTAGGCCTCATCACATATATACACTTTCACATTCATCACATCGGCCCTTAGGCCTCATCACATATATACACTTTCACATTCATCACATCGGCCATTAGGCACATATATACATACACTTTCACATTCATCACATCGACCATTAGGCCTTATCACATATATATAAATCTCATACATGTTTCATATTTTTCTTGTACATCAATTTCAGCAATAGCTTATAAGCAACTCAAATATTTTCATCAAAGTTTACAACAAAATCACATATTCACTACAAGCAGTTTTCCTGAGCAACAGTCACTAAATTGTTTATAACTGGAATTACAAAACTCAAAATCAATTGCCGTTAATTTCCCCCGAATGTAGACTCATGTATCTTTCATCCATAAAATTTTCAGAATTTTAGGTGTGGCCAATCAATACCAGATTTTTCTTAAAGTTTTCCCTGTTTCACTGTTTGACTAATTTGACCACTCTTCGCTACGAATCAAATTTTTCATTGTACAGAATTCATAATGTGTTCTATTTGATTTCATTTGAAACTAGACTCATTAAGGAGTCTCAGCATATAAATCTTATCTTATAACCATTTTTGTACAAATTATAATGATTTTCCAAAAACAAAATAGGGAATTTCGGAGTCAATCCGACACTGTCTCACAAAACTTTAAATATACCTTTATAGGAAATTCCTTTGCTTACATAGTTTCTTTTATAAGACACTAGACTCGATAAGCTTCATTTTCATATTTTATTCAACTTCGAACTCGCCTTCTACAATTTTTGGTGTAATTTCAAAGTTACAATACTGCAGTAACTCAAATCTGTCAAGACTAGTTCGACATTTAAACTATATAAATTCATCCTTCTCGCTACTAAGTTTATACGATCTTTAAGTATACTAAAGTAAAGTTCAAACACTTGAGAACTTACCTCGGATACTGTTGAACAATTTCAAAACGGCTATTCAATTACATTCGCCTTCCCGCTATACAAGATTGATTCCTTGAGCTCGTGAACTAAATCAACCAATTTAACAACTCAATTTACATTCGGCAATGTCATCACATACATAACAAAATTAGATTCATTTCTTAAACCATCCCCGGCAAATCACCTTCCAAGAACCTTGATTTACTTTAAGCTAAACCACTTCATGGTATACATATACACATTCGGCTAATATAAACAAGGTTAGCACTTAGCCGAAATAATTTCTTTAACATTTTAAATTTCATTCGGATAATCTCCATATCAACTACTAATTCACAATAAGAATCAAATCCAAAATCAGCTACTATAATATATATATCTAAATGCCATGTAGCTACTTAGTTGATTATCAATTATCACTTAATTCACATATTAACACATAACATCTCACATTAGCAATTCATTTGTATTATTCGAATACGAGCTCAACATGCAACCTCATCCCTTTAGTTTTCCATTCAATAATCGAACACAAAGATCACATGTCCAACTCACTATCCAATCTTGATTTCTAACACCTTAACCACATTTTCATATAATTATAAAGAAAATTTCCCGAATTCATGAATGAATTTCCGATTTCATCAACTACCAAGTCCTCACGCCAAGACAACCATGGCCAAATGAGCTATCCCAACAATGTATAAAATTCAATCTTTAGGCTAATTAAAATACTAGATAACCACTTAAAAGTATATGAATTTCCCAAATTCTAATTACTATCTTAGGCTCAATTTAGCACTCATTTAGCACTTCAACATAGCCGATTGTCATTAAGCAATTAAGCCACATCTATTCAATTTTTACCAAGCTCAACTTATCTATAATCAACCTTCAATACACTAAAGCATCAAAAAGAACATCAAAAAAAATACAAACATCCATGACCGAATGTCATCTTCATAATTTTACAAAAACATTTGCCATGAGCTAGCTTCTATACTTGATGACCACTCCAAATATACAAAGATTTTCAATGAAAGAGCATTAACATACCTTAATCCCCCTTTTTAGCCTTTTACTTGAAAATTTCAACTTAGAAGCAACCAAATTTCATGGTTTTCCACAACATGCAGTCGGCCTCTCCTCTCTAGCTTCCTTTTGCAAGAGACAAGGGAGCAAGATAGAAAAAAAAAATGTTGAAGTCTTTCTTTCTTCCATTCACGGCAATGGAAGTGGGGGGAGACTCCTCCCACTCCCTTCTTTTTTTATTATTCCTCCCACACATTTTAGCATAATTTGTCTATAATATGCCTTACCCCATAGCATGGCCGGCCACCATTTAGATTCTTGGCTAATTTGACATGCAAGTCCCTCATGTCAATAATTCATGCATTATTTGGCCACTTTAAATTTCACCTATCACATTTTCAAGTCCTATCACATGGGTCCTTTCTTATAAATTAGCACCTAATTGATAAAATCAAGGCACGAAATATTCACACATACAAATCCCACATATAATAAGCACAGAATATAACATCTAATTATTTTTGTGACTCGGTTTTGTGGTCCTGAAACCACTTTCCGACTAGGGTCACATTAGGGGTGTCACAAGCTCAATGATTTACCTCACACGGCCAGACCACATGCCCGTGTCCTGGCCATATGGAAATAGGGCATACTACTGACTTGCATCACACGGCTGGCCTCATGCCCATGTGCCAGCCCGTGTTCCACACACGACCAGTAGACATGTCCGTGTGTATAGGCCGTGCCAAGTCTATAGGGTATACTAACTTAAATTGAAGGGCTACCCTAAGGGATACACTGCCTTGTACTATGGCCATATGTCACGCACGGTTGAGCCACACGCCCATGTAGATGAAAATAGGCTTGTTTCAAGCCACATTTCTCACCCAAAACTTAACCACCAGCAACAAGTCATATGGTACTAATATCATACACAAATAGGCAGCCAACCATACCAATTTCATGCACAAATCATGTTCAAACATATAATAAAGTACATACCATATTCATCAATATAATCTATTAACCATTCATTTATCCAGTCCAAAATCATGCTTTTCATAAGTACATACTCATCATATACCAAAATGACTAAATGATTATCTTGAACTATCACCAACCTTACCACATTATGTCATCAAAAAAGCATTATGTACATCACATCTATCGTTTATCAAACACATACTTTAGGCCAACTTAAATGGCTAAATACACACCAATATTACCAAACACATTCCACACAACTCAAGCCTATACATGCCGCATAACCAAGCCACAAGTATAAAAATATCGAAACCAAAAACCGAATAGTATAAGTGATCTTCGTCGACTTCCAACCCGAGCGAACGTCTAAATCACTATAAAACATAGAAAAGAACACAAAGTAAGCCATAAAGTTAAGTAAGCTCGTATGAATATTAAACTCATATATCAAATAACCATATCATAAGCAATTTACACAAGATATAATGTAGCTCATATGATTTCATCGTTCTCTCATGTACTTATTTATAAACTCAATCATGAATTCCACTTGACTACACAATTTCGTGCTCGTTAGATCTTAGTACAACCTATTAATTCATCCACAATTTCATATACATAAACAAATAAAGATATACTACATTCAATTCAATAGATATCACCTTTACATAGCTAAATAATTCATAGGAAATCTCATATATTTCCACCTATTCATCATATGAATTTCACATATATCACTTACTTGTCGATTTCCATACAAGTACCGAATTGATTCACATCATCGCTTATATTTCTTCGTAACATCTTCTTTACTCATCGACTCATTTAAACATCGGTGAAAACACATTATCTCAATTCAAAATTAATAAATATAATAGATTGATAGTCCTTCCTCATTCCATTCACAAATTTAACTAATACAATTACCACTCATCAATTCAAACTTAATACAAGAAATGGAATATTTCTAACAAACCTTTCATGTGCTTATTCATAAGCTGATATACACACTTAGTAACTTCTTCGATTTCAAACTCATAACATACACTTACATACCTGTACCTATCCATATCAAGTTCATACGCACACAAAATATTGTTGCATATTCGACAACTCGCACACTAAGTGCCATTCTCAATGTTTCATACACTAAGTGCCATACTCAATATCTTGCACACTAAGTGCCGTACATAGCCGAAGCTCCCTCGAACCACACACTAAGTGCCACATTTAGCTGATATGTCGTCAGACATTACAATAGTCATGTATATACAATTTATACAATATGAAAGCATTAGTAGCATAAATTTAACAATGCTTATTGCTTACGAACTTACCTCGTTTTTTGTAATGACGAATTAGAATGACTAATCCAATACTTTGTTTTCCCCCGTTCTAGATTTGAATCTCATTTTTCTCAATCTATATAATAACAAAATTTACTTATTTAATCATTAGTTCATTCAATTTAAAACAATTTACACATTTTGGCAAAATTACGCTTTTGCCCCTGAAGTTTCACACTTTTACAATTTAGTCCCTAAGCTCATAAAATGAAATTCATTCAATTTTGGCCAAACCGAAGCCTAGAAGAATTTAATACAACTTCATAGCAACCCATATTTTCATTTATTTTACACTTTTAACCACAACATTTCATATTTTTTCAATTTAATCCATAATTGACATTTTTGTCAAAAATCACTTTATAAAACTTGTTAATTTATCATCAAAAAATCATATTTCATCATCAAGCATTCAAAAGCTCAAGCACTCATCAATTGTGTTTCACAAAATCATAGACAAATTCAAAAATTAAGGCATGGGCTAGTTAGAACAGAAAGCAACGATATCAAAAACGTAAAAATCATTAAAAATTGAGCAAAGAACATACCTTAATTAAGAATTTAAATGGCCGACCCCTAAAACACTAAAATGTCTTCTTCTTCTTCACCATTCGGCTGAAACAAAAGTTTTTGCATGCTTCCATTATGTTTTCTTTATTTTAATACACCTTATTAACAATTTACAACATTAACCTTTTAATTTAAAATAAATTTCAACAATACCAACTCCCATAAATGTCCACTAACACTTAAATGGTATAATTACCCTTCAAGTACTCAAACAATTAAAATCTATAGTCATTTAATGGATTGAACTTATAGAATTTAACCTTTACGCTTTACGCGATTTAATCCCTTTTATCGAATTAACCAATTAAACGGTAAAATTTTTTTATGAAATTTTCACGCGATCCTTCTATCATACTTTAAACCTTAATAAAATAATAAAATAAATATTTTGACTTTGGATTGTGGTCTCGAAACCACTGTTCCAATTAGCCTTAAGACCGGGTTGTTACAAGATCAATTCTAACTAAACACTAAAAGATATAATTAATAATTTTAAATCAATTATGGTACGAAAAATATGAAATAAAGGATTTTTAAGGTTTCATAATAATAGTAATAAAAAAATAACATTAAAATTTCAAGAGATTAAAAAGGGAGAATAAATCAAATCTGATTATGGGTGATTAGCTTGCTTCAGTAATCGGGAAGCTCACAAAGAGCCTATCAGGAAGCTTATCCGTAATAGGAAGCTTATAAGATCCATAATCAGAAAGTTCACAAAGAAATTTTTATCAGGAAGCTCATGAAGAGCCTTTAATTAGGAGCTCCAGATAGTCGTATATCGGGAAGTTCAAGCGAGTCATATTAGGACGCTCACAAAGAGCTGCATTTATGTCTGCAATATATGCAGGATCATTATCGATCATATAACAGGATGTTCACATAGAGCTGCGATAGTCTGCTACACGTGCAGGATCACTACTGATGAGGATGCTCACAGGAACCATATAACGGGAAGCACGAGAGGGCTTATAACGGGATGCTCGTAGGAGCTGTGGTGTGTCTGCAACATTTGTAAGACTACAACCAATTCAAGAAATCCTGTATCCATCAAATTCCATTATTCAAACCAGATTAAATATTTGTCTGGTTTGATAGATATGTAATCAATCTGATGTATATGACATTTATGCAATTCACATACACAACATTCAATTCAAGCATATAAATATACACAATTTAGTTACACGAACTTACCTCAACACTTGCTCGTGCATGAAGATCTACTAATCCGACACTTTTTCTTTTCCTCGATCCAATTCCGTATTTGGACTTTTCGAATCTATATAAATAAATTTAATCATCAATTTATTACATTTCATATTCAAATCAACCCAAATCATTTTTAGGCAAAAGTACCATTTTGCCCCTATACTTTTGATTAATTTCAGTTTCATCCCTAGCCTCGAAAAATGAAATTCATGCAATTCAATCCTTAATCCAAGCCTAGCTGAATTTTTCATATCACATTTATAGCTCATCTTTTTACAAAAAAACAAAAATTTTCCATGAATTTTACATCTTTACAATTTAGTCCCTAAATCACAATTTTATCAAAATTCACTTTACAAAAGTTGTTTATCTTCAACCTTTAATTTTCTACCATAAATTTTAAAATACAACATATTCAACCATAGAAAAACTTTAATACTTTAATAACGTTTCAAATTAATCCCCAAAATAGCTAGATTAGGTTATTTCGATCTCGAAAATATAAAAATTACTAAAAATAGGACAAGATTCCTTACCCAATTAGGCTTGCTTGATTTCCTTTCTCTTTCCTAGGGTTTCCATAGAAATTTGGGGAAGAAGATGATAATAATATGATATTTTTGTCTTTTAATTTAATTATCAAATTTAATTTTTTCAACTTTCCAATTTAGTCCTTTTCTTTTCTTTAATTTCCATTGATGAATCATCATAATATCTACTAACTTTTCTTAATGGTCTAATTACAATATAAGGACCTTAAATTTTGAATTTCATAGCTATTTAATCCTTCTAGCTACTAGAATTCAAACTTTGCACTTTATACAATTTGGTCCTTTCCTCCGAATTAAACATAAAATCAGTAAAAATTTTTTATAAAAAAATTCATACGTCTTTCCTATCATGATGAAGACCATGCAATAATATTAAAATAAATTTTCTTTTTGACTCAGATTTGTGGTGCCGAAACCACTATTTCGATTTCACTGAAAACAGGATGTTACAAGTCTCCCCGCTTAAAAATTTTCGTCCTCAAAAAGCTTACCAGTAAAAAGATTCAGATATTGTTTTCTCATGGTATCCTCCGGTTCCCAGGTAGCTTCTTCTATACCATGTCGTTTCCGAAGGACTTACATTAAAGCTACCCTTTTATTTCTTAATTCTTTTGTTTCATATGCCAAAATTTTAATTGGCTCTTCATTGTAAGTCATGTCAGGCTGAATCTCAACTTCTATCGGAGAAATAACATGTGAAGGATCTGATCGATACCATCGTAACACAAACACGTGGAAAACATTATGAATTTTGTCAAGCTCTGATGGTAATGCTAACCGATATGAAATAGGTCCAATTCTTTCAATAATCTCATATGGCCCGATGAACTGTGGACTCAGTTTTCTTTTACGGCCAAACCGGAGAACTTTCTTCCAAGGTGATAGTTTTAAGAATACCTTATCACCAACTCAAAATTCTATCTTTTTTCGTTGTAGATAGGCATAAGACTTTTGATGATCAGAGGCTGCTTTCAAACTATCTCTAATCACTTCACTTTTTCTTCAGTCTCACAGATTAAATCAACTCCATGTATCTTTTTCTCACTAAGCTCTATTCAATATAATGGATTTCTACATTTATGACCATACAAAGCCTCATACAGTGCCATTTTAATGCTTAACTGATAGCTATTATTGTATGCAAATTCAACTAAAGGTAGATACTTTTCCTAATTACCTTCGAATTCTAGTACGCAACACCGAAGCATAGCTTCTAAAATCTGAATCACACTCTCAGATTGACCATCAGTCTGAGAATGGAATGCGGTGCTGAAATGTAACTATGTACTCAGAGCTTCTTGTAACTTATTCCAGAATCGGGATGTAGATTGAGGATCCCTGTCTGAAATAATAGAGACAGACACTCCATATAATTGGATAATCTCAAAAACATATAATTCTACTAATCTATCTAGAGAAAAATCCATACGTACCGGAATAAAGTATGCAAACTTTTTTAAATGGTCAACTATTACCCAGATAACATCTTTCTATTTTGGAGATAAAGGTAACCTTGATACAAAGTCCATAAAAACTCTTTCCCATTTCCATTTCGGTATCGTCACTGGTTGTAAATCCCGAAGGTACCTGATGTGCAGCTTTAACTTGCTGACATATCAAAACATTTAGATACAAATTTAGAAATGTCACGTTTCATTCCTGGCCACTAGTACATCTTTTTGAAATAATTATACATTTTATTAGTCCCCGGATGAACAGACATAATACCATTATAGGCTTCAATCAAAATCTTTTGTATAAGTTCTAAATTCTTCTGTATACAAATTCTACCTCTGAATAACAGACAACCATCAGACCTAATCTGAAATTCTGAATTAGAATTTGACTCACATTGTACTGTTTAGCTTGTAATTCATCATCACTTTACTGAGCTTTGCAAATCTGTTGCAGAAATTTCAGTCTAACTTTTAACTCAACTAGGATTGAACCATCATCTGTCAATGACTTCCGGGTATTCATTACTCGTACTATATATTTTCTGCTCAAAGCATCTGCAACCACATTGGCTTTTCCTGGATGATAATCGATAACCAGATCATAATCTTTCAATAATTCCAGCCGCCTGCACTGTCTCAAGTTCAATTCTTTTTATGACATCAGATACTTTAAACTTTTGTGATCAATGAATATATGGCATTTTTCACCAAATAGATGGTGTACCCAAATTTTCAGTGCAAAAATAATGGCTTCCAATTCTAGATCATGTATCGGGTAGTTCTTTTCATATGGTTTCAGCTGTCCAGAAGCATAGGCTATTACTTTACCTTCTTGCATCAAGCCACAACCTAAACCATTCAATGATGCATCGTTGTAAACTACAAATTCCTTACCCGATTCAGGCTGAACTAGCATAGGTGCTTCAGTCAACAAGGCTTTCAACTTGTCAAAACTCTGCTGCCATTTATTAGTCCATTCAAATTTCACATCTTTCGGCAACAATCGTGTCATCGAAGCAGCTATCATAGAGAACCCTTTTACAAACCTCCGATAATAACTGGCTAATTCCAGAAAACTTCTGACTTCAAACACAGTCTTTGATGGTTTCCAATTAACAATTGCTGAAACTTTATTTAGCTTAACTTTGATGCCTTTAGCAGATACTATATGTCCAAGAAAACCAACTTCCTGAAGCCAAAATTCACATTTACTAAATTTAGCATACAGTTGTTTCTCACGCAGAGTTTGTAGCACAATTCTCAGATGATCAGCATGTTCATTTTAATCTCAAGAATATACCAAAATATCATCAATAAATGCCACCACAAAATTATCCAGATATGGTCTAAAAATTATGTTTATTAAATCCATAAATACTGTAGGTGCATTTGTCAAACCGAATGGCATCACAAGAAACTCATAGTGCCCGTACCTAGTTCTGAAGGCTGTCTTCGATACATCTAAGTCTTTTACTCGTAACTGATAATAGCCAGAACTAATATCAATCTTTGAAAACACAGTGGCAACTTTCAATTGATCAAACAAGTCATCAATGCAGGGAAGTGGATACTTATTCTTAATTGTAACTTTGTTAAGCTGCCTATAATCAATACATAATCTCAGTGGTCCATCTTTCTTTTTAACAAATAAAACTGGTACACCTCAAGGTGATAAATTAGGTCGAGCAAAACCTGTAACACTCCATACCCGGCCCAGACATTATGGCCTAATCTGGCGTGTCACATCACACTGCTTTTCGAAAATATGTACTTTGTTAGTAAAAACTTGTTTGAATAGTTAAAATCTCTTTGTGGTTTGTTAAAAGCTTTAATATGTTATATTCCTTGTCATTATCCATTCAGCTAGTCAAAACATTAGGTATATTAAATTGCCATTATTTTATTGCACTGATTTAAACGCAGAAGCCTTTTCAAAACTTTGAAGGTTAAATCATGTGTCTTTGCAAAGAATCGATATTTTGAAAACTCGTCTTCCCCTAGACTAGCAGTTTTAAGTGAGCAAGCAAATACCCAATTAAAATTTAAATCTAGAAAAGGCCTTATTACAGAATTAAAAACCCAAAACTAAAATTTAGATAAAAGTAAAATCATGCATAGCATTATTACGGTCATGTGGCCACCTCCGAGTCCCTCGCAGAACCATATCCTCTAAAGCTGGGAATTACCTACACAGTTAGAAAAAGGGTGAATTTACAAGAAACTCAGTGTGTAATCCCTTATCGAACAGTCAGAATATAGTACGTAGTAATAGTCTAGGCCTGAGCCCATTTCAGTGATAGTAACAGTGTCAGTGCAGTAATGCAACAGTGAAACCCACCCCAATCCAGCCAGACACACCACTCCGTACCACCAATCACACCATGTAGGGAAAAAGTGACCCACATAGGCAGACACACCAATATCAGTATCGCAGTAGAGCTCAGTAATCAGTATAAAGGCTAAAAGCCAATAGTACAATATACTTCCTCCATAACAATATCCTAACCCCATGCAATATGTCATGTCATAATCTCATACGTGAATGCAGAATGTCATGCTCAAAAAGACTAGTCAAATCATAGCACAATCAGTCTTTGACCCTCGAGAGGTAAAATAGTCATTTTACCCTATAGGGGTATTTTGGTCATTTTACCTACCTTGGGGTCTAGGTACTCTTATGACCCATCAAAAGGTCTACAATCGCCTCGAGCGACTCGTGTAACCTCAACGGTCCTAACAGTATAAATGGGCCCAATGCCCATTATGTTGCCCAAGTAGGCCTACACACCCTTGTGGCCCATCAAGCTTAAAAGTTATCACGGCCATGCGAACTACACAACCCAGTCCATTAATTACCATATATTGTGGAATTTATCAGTGTAGAGCCCACAAGCCCATTAGGCCCACACGGCCCATTTCAACCCATTGTGGCCCAAAATGGCCCAAACCCATTAGAACGCTCTTGGCGGCCTCCACAGTCTAAAACCCATGTTTCGTGGGTTTTGTTCACCACATGAGCGATCGCACGCCCATGTGGCCTCAATCGCCCTATCCTTTGGCTTTTCGGCTTTTGTCGATTTATAGTATAGGTGGTGTGAATACACACCTGATTGTGAAATCGAGTGAACAACCCACCACGGCAAAGCCTACATTCATTCAAGATTTGCCATCAGTTTTCCAATCGATAGATTCCTTAATACTAAAACCTAAATCGTTACTCCCTACTCACTTTGAAGGAATGAAAATAGCTTATTGCCCTGATCGCTGATTAAGAATCGATCTCACGTCCTTACCGATTATCTACTTTAGAAATGAAACTTATTAGACGGGATTGTTTACCCAAAGAAGAAGAAAAACAATAAGACTTAAAACCCCCAACAAGTAACAGAACATGCAACACCTTTAACCCATATCCGTTGTCGAATTTGGGGTTACGAAGCATTACCGAAAAAGACACAAATTTCATAAATTTACCCATTCTCTTAAGTTACATTCGAGTGCTTGTATACATACGTGCAACATATGATTACTTAAAACTTAACATAAAATATAAGTCACTTTAATTACACGAGTTATATGTTGAAATTCGACTAAATCCATATTAAACATACGTCACACTTACAAGTCAATGCACATGTCTTGAGACTCAAGTCATAATTATTTAATCAATACATTAATCAGATCATGTACTCAAAACTTGAATAGCATTCGAACACTTACAAAAATAAAACAAAATACCAAATGTCATAGATTGTTTATGCACATTTTAGGCCAGCAATTTAAAGTTACTAAGCTTTGTGACTATAATATAATTTGAACAAACAAGTTCACAAGTAATTGCATTTTTTATTATTATTAAATAAGAGTCATTCAAGCATACATCATATATGCACAAGACATACGCCTATGTTATATTTGGTTTACAAAGTGTCTTAAGGAACTACTCCAAATTATGCACTTTTAGTTTGACTAATAATGACTGTATCTAAGTACCTTTACTGAATCCATACATTGCTATAGCAATAGCTAAATTTCAAGTTAAATTATTATAAGCATAATCGAATACATTCTAAAACATATTTTATATCCTATTTTATTTGGAATTGCGGAACCACAAAGTAACCTAAACTAATAAATCCAAATAACATATCCAACTTGTAACTATTTGGTCAAAACATTATATAGTTATCCTTACCAAAGTTAAGCATTTAAAATTCATGCAAATACATGCGTATGTAACTTAATTGTTTCACTTCGGTACTGACCAAAATTAGTAGACCATTTCCCAAGTACTAAACATAGCTTATAGCACATGTACTAACATCGACCTTAACCACCCCGAAGCATAGCCGAGTATTTTATAAATACCATTCATATAATAACACTAAGCAATTATAAGAACCCCGTTTTCTCACATATACGTATTTTTTTTGCCTATACATAATCTATAACCAAATAAACTATACGCACAACCCAATGATCAACTACTTCAACGTACAATATAGATATCACAAAAACTATCCATCCCAAATTCATAACATAATAATCAAAATGGACTTAAGCCACAACCAAACAAAGTCATATTTAAGTAAGAAAATTTAAGTCATTTTTGCACGGCTTATTTACATAACTTCCAACCTATCCAAAACATACGCTAGCCTATACATGCCATAGTTCCAAAACGCAATTTATAAAATACCGAAGACAGTCAATAGCATGATAAGCTCCTCTGATGATTCCTGGATTCGTAACTTGAATTCAAAATCTATAAAACTGAGTAAATATGGAAACACAGAGTAAGCTATCATAGCTTAGTAAGTCGTAAGCAAATAAAAAACTCAATAAAATTATCAGCTTAATTAAATTAAATCAAACTGTATTATCATAACACATTTAGATCCCAACACTTATAAGCTCATATTTTAAATACATATTCATATAGGTATACATATTCATTTATTAATGTCACCTTGGTTGAATACCCATATAGCCAAATTAACCTATTATTATTTAACTTTCAAAGTCAAATAGTCCTTATAAATTTAGTTCCCATGCGCACAATTACGTAAGCTCACATATCAAAAAATAATTTCATGTACATATATTAGATAAATGGCCGGTTATTCAATAATCACATATGTACATAATTGGAATTTATTCCATAACATTCACAAGGCCGAATACCCACATGAATAAATTAACCAATGTCACTCAACTTTCAAATCTAATAAGTCAATATATAACCATTTATACATATGTTCATATAAATAAGCTTGAGAATCATAATCAAACATGAAGTACATATACTTTTGTAACACCCCAAACCTGGCCCAGACGTTATGGCCAGATCTAACGTGTCACATGGACTTACGACTTAGTATGCATTCGTTGGTTTAAGTGATTGGGGTGGTCTTTGTAAAAACAGCGGTTGAATGAAAAGCTAGTTTATCAATCTTTAAGCTATCCATTTGTTGTGCTTGTTGAGTCTTGGAAAACGTTCATTAATTTTGAAAACCCGCGCAGCCTAACACTAGTAGTCTCGACATAGTATAAATATAATTAGAAAATAAAACCATAACGGAAAAAGAAAGTTAAATAGCAGCCTTATTACAACTTAAAACCCAAAATTAAATCAGAATATAAAATAATAAAAATAAACTAACTTAGAAAAACCAACTTTACAAATGATGTGGCCACTTCGAATCCCTCACAGCTCCAAGCCCACTATGGTTGGGGATTTCCTGCAAAGATGAAAATAAAGGGTGAGTTCGGTAAACTCAGTGTGTAACATAACCCAACCATAGCCCAAAATGATCAAACCTCGAGTCGACTTATCCGGGCCTTGGCCTCGCATGTAAATCGAATGAAACCCATAGGCCCATAGCGATCTGTAAGAAATATATATCATGAATGCGAAATCCCAACCTAGAGCCATCCATAACACCTCGATCGGCCTTACACCATGTGGGAGACTACTCGACCCACCCAACCGCTACACACCACGAAATTGCAGCGAGGTCGCTAGATATTGTGAAGAAGTCACCAGATCTGAGATATTGTGGCTAGGCCACCGAGCAGATATATATATGTGGCAAAGCCACGATTGCAAATGAGGTCGCGGATATTGTGACGAAGTCACCGAATAGATATATGTGGCGAGGCCACAGATTGCAACAAGGTCGCGTAACGCTTCCTCCATCAATATAAACCCATGTCCCATGCAATGAAATAATATGTCATGGCATACGATACGTAAATAGAACATCATGCTTTTCAGAAAAAAATAACCTTAGGGGTAAAATTGTAATTTTGCATGCATAAGGGTATTTCAGTAATTATTACCTATTGTTAAGGTTTCATGCTCATTCTAACGTTTACCAAGTAATCAGAAGTGTGACAGCCCTAAAGTGACCCTAGTTGGAAAGCGGTTTCGGGACCGCTAAACCGAGTCACCAAATTATTTGAATATGATATCTATTGTCTAAAATATGTGATTATGAATGTGTGAAAGTTTTAAGCTTCGATTTAATAAATTGCATGTGAAATTAGTCGATAGGACTTATGTGTGACACTTTTGAAATGTAATAGGTAAATCTATAAGGATCTATTAGTGCATGTAATCAAAGGGTGGACTTGCATGTCAATTTCCCCTTTTATTTGCTAGTGGCCGCCATGACAAAGGATGATGGGCAAAACATGTCATAAAACATGTTGTGACAATGGTGTATGTTAGGAAAAATAAAATAAGGAGTATGGGTAATAAAGAAATGGAAGAAAAAAAAGAAGAATGGTGTGAGTGTTCCCCCCCCCATTGCCGTGAGTTGAGGGAAAGAAGAAGAAAAAAAAAAGTGTCCATCATTTTTCACTTCTTTTGGCTGAAAATTCTAAGGAAGAAAGAAAACTAGTTGTGTCCTTTGGTTCATCCTTGGCCGAATAGAGGAAAGAAAGGAAGGGGAGGAGCTTGAAACAATCGGCTATGGTGATTTGCTAGACTAAGGTATGTTTGATGTTGTCCATGAGATGCATGCATGTTTTAGTTGGTAGCTTGAGTTCTACCTAGCCCATGGTCTAAATCTTGCTAGGTGGTGGAAATGACACTCGGCCATGGATGCATCATTCTTGCTTGGTGTTGATATCATTTACATGCTAAAATGAAGCTTTGAAATGATGCATGTGAAGGTGGATTGATGACTCTTAAATCTTCTTTTAGCATTTTTTTGTTTTGAGTGAGACATTAAGTTCTTTGTTTAACCATGACCAAAATCGAAATGGTATGGTGTTGTGATGCATTCGCCATGGTAGGAAGTAGAAGAGAAATATGTTGTTGTTCACGTTATTGGATGAGAAATGGTAGTAAGGTGAAGTGCAAATGCTAGTGTTTGATTTACTAGTGTATATGTGTGTATTAGCCAAGTTTTGAACTTGAAACAAAATGGTGTTTAGTCAATACAAGTGACCATACTTGTAGAATGTATTAAGTGTTGCAATCGGCCCCAACATAGACATGTATGTTCGGCCACATGAATGAGTATATGTGTAACACCCCGTACCCGAGACCGTGACCGGAGTCGAACACGAGGTGCTAACAGACATAATATATTTATTTTCACAGTCCATTTAAAAATTTCCAGCCAGCAGGCTAACTGTGTCACTGTCACCTTAAAAATTATATCTTGAGTTCCACAACTCGAAAATCAGTTTCGTAATTTTTCCCTGAAACTAGACTCATATATGCATCTAAAAAATTTTTTCTAGAATTTTTGGTCAGGCCAATTAGTACAGTTTATTAGTTAAAGTCCCCCATGTTACAGGGATCGACTACACTGACCTTTGCGCATTACGACTTGGTTATCTCCCTGTACAAGGCTTCAATAATGATTCCATTTGGTTTTATAGAAACTAGGCTCAAATAGGAATCTATACATATATGGCATGACTCCTAATTATATCAGGTTAATTTATAATGAATTTCCGAAGTCGGAACAGGGAATCCAGAAACCGTTCTGGCCCTGTCTCACGAAAACTTCAATATCTCTTAACATACTGTTCATATGATCGTTTCATTACTTTCCTATGAAAATAGGTTCATCAAGGTTCATTTACATAATTTATTCACTATTTAATTCCATTCCTACTATTTTTAGTGATTTTTCACTTCCACATCACTGCAGCTAACAGCCTCTGCCTTTGAGGTAGACTTTACCTATTTCATAGTTTCCATGATTCCATTAGTCCCTTTTACAAACATAGCACAAAGCATGATCATGATTAACCATTCCAATGGCTAATCGTTCCAAACACTTCCATACCTCTTAATGATCAACATACAAAACGATTATAGTACTATGCTAAAAACGTATATAAGCCATTTTCGCATGGCTATCCAAATTTACACAAAATCCATGGGTACATGACCAACAACACAAAAAGGGTAGTCCTATACATGCCATTTCAAAGTTCAACCAAAATTGTACCAAAAAAGGGGGGGGGCTTTGATAGTGTGGGAGACTTCGACTTCCAAAAATCCCGAGTCCGATAGCTGACGAGCCAAAATCTATAAAACAGAGAACAAAGAAACGGAGTAAGCAATTTATGCCTAGTAAGTTTTGAGCAAAGAATTTAAACACAATCAAGTATAGCATTCACATAATTAAACTGGTAATTCCGTATACATACTTTCAAATCATTTCTACTTTACATTCCAACCCCTATGTTCATACATAAGGGATCATCTTAGCCAAATACCGAAGCTCATTACTCAACCGAGCGAATATTATTCAAGGAACTCAACTATTCCAATGCACATACGAACATACCTCATTGCTGAAATTTTTCAAGCGTATTAACGGGATTTTTACAGCAAGATCGTTCATTCCCGAATCACGTACCTTGGATTTTATCCGGATATAACGACTTCGCTCAAAAGCCTTCGGACATAGCCGGTTATAATAGCTCGCACAAATGCCTTCGGGACTTAACCCGGATTTGGGAACTCGCACAAATGCCTTCGGATCTTAGTCCGGATATGGTCACTTAGCACAAAGCCTTCGGGACTTAGCCCGACATCATTCAATAACCATGCACATTTAACACTAAATCATGACACACTCGTATTTCATTTTCATTAGCAAAACTCAAACACAAGACACTTATCACACTTGCAAATTTCGGCTCAATATCCACACACAAAGAGCATGATTTCGATTTGCTTAAAACATGATCTAATCAAATCATAATTTAAGCTCTATTACTCAAGAACTTACCTCGGATGTTGTCGAACGATTTCGATGGCTATTCGACCACTTTTTCCTTCCCTTTGACCATGTTGTCGAACGAGCCTCAGATCTGGTCGCAGTATCTCTAGATCCTCTCTGACCACCACTAGCATTGCCCGTATTTCTAGATGGTCTACCTCGAGCAGTGGTAGCACCCGGTTTCCCACTCTGATTTATATTCTGTCCAGGCAACCTCGGGCAATCTTTAATGAAGTCGTCGGCTGATCCGTACTTATAACAGGAGCGGTCATGGAATCTACAACTTCCAGAATGCCATTTGCCACAATGCTGACACTCCGTTCTGTCTCAACGTTCATTCCCAACACTGGCGACCGAAGTGCCTCGTCTACCCACAGGGGGTCGATCACGATCTCGCCTAAAAAGGCCCGAAATGCCTCTAGACCGGCCCACATCATCTCGAAATTTCTTCGATACCTGTTGAAGAGACTTTCCCGAGGACCTTTTACGAAACTCTCCAGTTCCCACATCAACTTTTTGTTTTTCTTTTCTAAGCTCTTCGGCTTTACAAGCTCGCTCGACAAGTACTACGAACTCTCGTATTTCAAGAATGCCAACGAACATTTTTATATCTTCATTCAGCCCATCCTCGAAGCGTTTACACAGGATAGCCTCGGACGAAATACATTCCCGAGCGTATCTACTAAGTCTAACTGTAACACCCTGAATTTGGGCCTAGAAGTATTGGGCCTTGAGTGGGGATCCGTAAGGAGGTTGTATATAGGTATTTAATTGTGAAATGAAATGACACAATTAAATGTCCGCTTTGGTGGTTAATGGCCCTGAGAAGTGTTAGAGAAATCTTGGGTTCAAACTTGGGCTTTAGCAAAATTTTGGTATTAAGTGAAAAAACACGGATGCTTGGATGAGGGTTTTAAATTATTGTGTTAAATAAATGACACAAGGAAGCTTGTAGTCTAGTGGTTGTGGCGTCATTAAGGTTGTATGGGAGCCCGGGTTCAAGCCTTGGCTCTTGCAATTTATTTTGGGTTTTAAAGGAACCCGGACTTTGGCCTTTAGACCTTATAATTAATTGGGGATAAAATATGACACAAAAAGCCTTGTGGCTTAGTGGCAAGTAGCGTGTGGAGCATTTAAGGGGAGGCATAGGTTCGAATCCCATCGCAAGCAAAGAGCATTTATTTTGCTAACAGGGGGCGGCAAGAGTTGGTGTTGAATTTAAACTCTAATGTTGGAGGGATCCCACATCAGGAAGCTAATATAAGAGTGGTTGTGAAGCTGGCTTTAAATAGAGGGAACCATGAAGAGAGTAAATGTACCTTTCTTGGCTGATCCCTTTCGCTGTATGGCGTGCTCGTTTGGGTTGGGCGTCGGCTAAGAGTGCTCGGAGCGTGGATTAACTCTAGTCTCCTATCAGGTGTGTATTTATCACTACTCTTGTTGTTGGATGGCTACTTCGGGCCGCGATGTGCCGAAAGGGGCCATGTGGGCCCAATGGGCCTACGGGCCCAATTGGATAAGTTGTTTGATTGTGTAGTAAATATTGGACTAGGCTAGGTGAATCGCATATCTGTGGCTAGGTTTGGGCTAAAAGGGCCACACGAGCGTGTGGGCCCATTTGGGCCGAGAATAGGCTTTAGGCCCATTCGTATTGTTATCCATGTTTAGAATACTTTAGTTTACCAATTACTGAAATGCCCTCAATTTGTAAAATTACCGTTTTACCCCTAATTTACATAATTACCATTTTACCCCCGATTTACATAATTATCGTTTTACCCTCGATTTACAGAATTACCGTTTTACCCTCGATTTACGATGATTTCTATTTTACCTCGATTTATAGAATTACTATTTTACCCTTGATTTACGTAATTCTGCTTTTATCCTCGATTTACAAAATTACTAAAATACCCTTGGTTTGTGAAATTACCGCAATACCTCAATTTGTAAAACTACCAAAATACCCCTGTATGGTAAAATGACGAATATGCCCTTATGTTCCGTATGACCGATGTGCTTAGGATTTACATATATTGATATTGGATTAGTTAAGTTTGAGTGACGGTGGTGGTTATCGTGGCGATTGATTTTGGAAGTGTTTCAACTTCAACCCATAACGGTGTGTACTAACCTCTAAATAGCTTAGATTAATATTTTCCGAAAAGCCAAAGCTTCATATTTTAGTGATTCGGAATTAATATTTAGATCTATTTTCACGACGTTTAAGTTGGATTCACAACGGATATGGGGTAGGAAGGTATTTGGAACGTTCTTCAATGAGTAGATCTCTTGGTAAGTATTCAAACCTTCTTTCCATTTGTATCTTGTGGTTTAAGAAAAGTCGAAAACCCTCCGTCGACTAAGGCTAAAAGGGTTTTTGGTGTTATTTGGTTTGTTGGTGCTAGTGAGGATTAAAGGCTACCGATCGAGGAGTGTGTGAAAAGCTTGGATCATCGGAGTGACTAAATCGGTCATCAACTTCGTAAAGGTATGAACCCAAGGGCCATTGTGGATGGTGGCGAATGTGTAAGTGATGATAATAGGTAGTTTTCGATTTGGTTTAATAATAACATGGTCTAATCTATAAGTGGTTGATTATAGGACAAATCGCATAGGAGATCTCGTCAAAGAATATCGCAAATCGTGTGTAACGAACCCTTTCATAGCTTAAAGCGATAAAATGCCGAAAAGTCGAAATGCCGAAATTCGGCATTTCGAGGACTTATGAGCAAGCTTAACGCTCACTAGTTAGTTAGAATCGATGAGACGATGATCGAGAACGATGGAAACGGTAAGAATGTGATTTTTGGCGTTCTTGGTAAGTTGGGCCTCGAGGGGCCGAAGTGGGGCCATTGGGCTTTCGGGCCCATTTGGGTAAAATTGGTAGAAAACGGAAATCATTATATGGCATGATAAGACCGTTAAAACCGTTATGGAATATAGGCTAAATGGGCCTAGATGACGAAATTGGCTAAGTAGGGCCCATTAGGGTTTTAGGCCCAATAACTCGATTTCGCTAAAATGGGCCGTAATCACTGCTTGCACCCATGGATTGTTAGTAATCGTTAATGAACATGGAAACCCTAAATTTTGGTAAAATTATGAGATTACCCTTATACCATGAAAATGACCGTTTTGCCCCTAGGTAAAATGACCATTATACCCCTAGGGTTTATGTATGATTTTAATACATGGGATTTTGATAAATATGGTATGTATGAGATACACATGACATGTATGATATGCACATGATATGTATGATATGCACATGATGTAATCATAACTGCATTAGGTTGGGTTTTTATATGGATGGAGGAAGTGAAAAAGGGCTTATGCCCCAATTATAAAAGGGCTTATGCCCCAGTTATAAAAGGGCTTATGCCCCACTTATTGAAAGGGCTTTTGCCCTGATTATTAAAAGAGGCTAGGCCTCCAAGATATGATAAAGCACTATCTTGCCAAGGGAGAGTATGGCGGGGTGGGTCGAGTTAATCCCCACATTGTGTGTTGGTTGGTACGGTGGAGAGTAGCGGATGGTGGGTTGAGTAGTCTCCCAAATGGGTTGCATTCTTTCATTGAAATTATATGTGATATTGAAATGGGCCTAAGGGCCTACTGCTTACATAAAGGCTTCGCCCAAGAATTTGAAATTTGAAAAGGCTTGCCCAAAGTTATGAAATATGAAATATGAAAAGGGCTATGGCCCAAGACATGTTTGAGATTGGATTTGGGCTTAGACCCAACAGTCATTATTGTTTTGGGCTCGAAGGGGCTTGTTGCACATGAGTTTCCAAACTCACCCCTTTCCTTAACCTTGCGGTGAGCCTTGATGTGGGGACTTGGGCGAGGGATTCAGTGTGCCACGGTGATTGTCTTTGGACTTTTAAATAAGCGTTGGTTTTCTTTAAATTTCCTTTAAATATTATTTATTTTTGGGTTGTAATAAGGCCATTTTAACTTTTCTTTTATTTCTTCTGGATTATTTTATTTTAATAACTTCAAACCTGTTGATAATTGTTCAAATGGGCTAGACTTAGGACGTGTTTTCAAAATGATACTTGTTTTCAAAATATCTCAACACCACGATTAATCGATTTATCAAAGACGCCCACTTAAACAAATTTAAACTCGATATGACAAAGTGTGGCTATGGTTGTGGGCATGTCTAGGATTGGATCCAATTAAAGAGCTTGGTACTTAAGCGACCTTCATGGCTCACCTCCTCTATCTCGGATACCTACCGGTGCCCGGCTTCCATACACTTTGTTAACTCAACAAAATATAAGGTTTTAAAACACTAAAACGGGCGTGGGTTTTCAACTCCAATGTGTACGTCGATTCGCCATAACATCTAGGCCGGTTTGGGGTGTTACACTAACAAATTTTCGCTCGAATCGAATCGACATAGAACCTTGCTTAAGCTCAAGAAATTCCTTCCGCTTTTGATCAACAAATCTCGATCGATATACTTTTTGTAAACTCGGTTTGGAAAAACTCCCAAGTTACTTGCTCTCTAGGCACAACAGAAGTCAACGCATTCCACCAATAGTAGGCAGAATCACGTAGCAAGGAGATAGTACACTTTAGGCACTCATCGGGTGTGCAAGATAGTTCATCGAGTACCCTAATAGTGTTGTCCAACCAAAATTCAGCTTGCTCGGCATCATCACTATCCGTAGCCTTAAATTCAGTAGCCCCGTGTTTTCGGATTCTATCAACTGGGGGCTTATTTGGCCTTATTTGGTCAATTACCGGAGGCATTATAGGTGCGGGGGTTGTGTTTGTTGGGAATGGAGGTTGTGGAACAGCCGTATTAGTTCGAATGTATTGGTTGAACCAATCATTCATCACGCTATAGAAAGCTTGTCTAGCTTCATCATTTGGATTACTAGCATTAGGTTGAGAGTCTGCCGGTGCTGTCCCTTATGCGGGAGCTGGCGCTACACTCTCAAGATCATCAGCTACCGCTCAGTCGGGATCGGGATCTATTACTATAAATAAACACATTTGCAAATGTCAGAAATCAGCACACTATGAAATAATCACATAAAATGGCATGTATAGCTAGACCCAAACGCATTACGGTAGTCCTAAAATCGACTAAACCGTAGCTCTGATACCAATAAAATTGTAACACCCCGTACCCGAGACCGTGACCGAAGTCAAACACGAGGTGCTAACAGACATAATATATTTATTTTCACAATCCATTTAAAAATTTCCAGCCAGCAGGCTAACTATGTCACTGTCACCTTAAAAATCATATCTTGAGTTCCACAACTCGAAAATCAGTTTTGTGATTTTTCCCTGAAACTAGACTCATATATGCATCTACAAATTTTTTTCTAGAATTTTTGGTCGGGAAAATTAGTACAGTTTATTAGTTAAAGTCCCCCATGTTACAGGGATCAACTACACTGACCTTTGCGCATTACGACTTGGATATCTCCCTGTACAGGGCTTCAATAATGATGCATTTGGTTCTATAGAAACTAGGCTCAAATAGGAATCTATACATATATGGCATGACTCCTAATTATCTCAGGTTAATTTATAATGAATTTCCGAAGTCGGAACAGGGAATCCAGAAACCGTTCTGGCCCTGTCTCACGAAAACTTCAATATCTCTTAACATACTGTTCATATGATCGTTTCATTACTTTCCTATGAAAATAGGTTCATCAAGGTTCATTTGCATAATTTATTCACTATTTAATTCCATTCCTACTATTATTAGTGATTTTTCACTTCCACATCACTGCAGCTGACAGCCTCTGCCTTTGAGGTAGACTTTACCTATTTCATAGTTTCCATGATTCCATTAGTCCCTTTTACAAACATAGCACAAAGCATGATCATGATTAACCATTCCAATGGCTAATCGTTCCAAACACTTCCATACCTCTTAATGATCAACATACAAAACGATTATAGTACTATGCTAAAAACGTATATAAGCCATTTTCGCATGGCTATCCAAATTTACACAAAATCCATGGGTACATGACCAACAACACAAAAAGGGTAGTCCTATACATGCCATTTCAAAGTTCAACCAAAATTGTACCAAAAAAGGGGGGGGGCTTTGATAGTGTGGGAGACTTCGACTTCCAAAAATCCCGAGTCCGATAGCTGACGAGCCAAAATCTATAAAGCAGAGAACAAAGAAACAGAGTAAGCAATTTATGCCTAGTAAGTTTTGAGCAAAGAATTTAAACACAATCAAGTATAGCATTCACATAATTAAACGGGTAATTCCGTATACATACTTTCAAATCATTTCTACTTTACATTCCAACCCCTATGTTCATACATAAGGGATCATCTTAGCCAAATACCGAAGCTCATTACTCAACCGAGCGAATATTATTCGAAGGAACTCAACTATTCCAATGCACATACGAACATACCTCATTGCTGAAATTTTTCAAGCGTATTAACTGGGATTTTTACAGCAAGATCGTTCATTCCTGAATCATGTACCTTCGGATTTTATCCGGATATAACGACTCGCTCAAAAGCCTTCGGGACATAGCCCGGTTATAATAGCTCGCACAAATGCCTTCGGGACTTAACCCGGATTTGGGAACTCGCACAAATGCCTTCGGATCTTAGTCCGGATATGGTCACTTAGCACAAAGCCTTCGGGACTTAGCCCGGACATCATTCGAATAACCATGCACATTTAACACTAAATCATGACACACTCGTATTTCATTTTCATTAGCAAAACTCAAACACAAGACACTTATCACACTTGCAAATTTCGGCTCAATATCCACACACAAAGAGCATGATTTCGATTTGCTTAAAACATGATCTAATCAAATCATAATTTAAGCTCTATTACTCAAGAACTTACCTCGGATGTTGTCGAACAATTTCGATGGCTATTCGACCACTTTTTCCTTCCCTTTATCGGATTTAGATCCCCTTTGCTCTTGAGCTTAATTAAATAAATAAATCGATTTAATCATTTGAGCATTGAAAAGAGGAACACAAGGCACTTAGCCCACATTTATACATTAGACATTAAAGTCACATACATGTGAAATCATGCATCATCTCAAGATATTAACCCACACTCCCTTTTTAGCCGATTGTCCTAACCAAGATAAAGGCATCAATATGCTTGCCTCTAACCGAATGTATGCACACCAATCCATCTCATGCGGCCGAATATGCATGTTGATGTTGAGGCCAATTACATATTTAATACCACACATAAATGGCATACATTTTACTAACTGATTTTCGAGTTGTGGAACTCAAGATATGATTTTTAAGGTGACAGTGACACAGTTAGCCGGCTGTCTGGAAATTTTTAAAATGAACTGCAAGTAAGTGGATTAAGCCGTTAACCCTCATGTCCGACTCCGTGACGGTCTCGGGTAAGGGTGTTACGATTTATTGGTATCGAGCAACGGTTTAGTCGATTCTAGGACTACCGTAATGCGTTTGGGTCTAGCTATACATGCCATTTTATGTGATTATTTGATAGTGTGGTGATTTCTGACATTTGTAAATGTGTTTATTTATAGTAATGGATCCCGATCCCGACCGAAGCGGTAGCTTATGATCTTGAGAGTGTAGCGCTTTGCTCCAAGACAAGGGACAATAATGACTCTCAACCTAATGCTAGTAATCCAATGATGAAGCTAGACAAGCTTTCTATAGCGTGATGAATGATTGGTTCAACCAATACATTCGAACTAATACGGCTGTTCCACAACCTCCATTCCCAACAAACACAACCCCCACACCTACAATGCCTTGATGGCCGACCAAATAAGGTCAAATAAGCCCCAGTTGATAGAATCCAAAACACGGGCTATCAATTTAAGGCTACGGATAGCGATGATGCCGAGCAAGCTGAATTTTGGTTGGACAACACTATTCGGTACTCGATGAGCTATCTTGCACACCGATGAGTGCTTAAAGTGTACTATCTCCTTGCTACGTGATTCTACCTACTATTGGTGGAATACGTTGACTTCACAGTGCCTAGAGAGCAAGTAACATGGGAGTTCTTCCAAACCGAAGTTTCAAAGAAGTATATCGATCGAGATTCATTGACCAAAAGCGGAAGGAATTCTTGAACTCAAACAAGGTTCCATGTCGGTTCACCGACTATGAACGGAAATTTTGAGGCTTAGCCAGATGCGACGAGAATGCATTTCCTCGGAAGCCGTAATGTGTAAACGTTTGAGGATGGGCTAAATGATGAGATAAAGTCGTATGTTGGCATTTTAGAAATCGAGAATTTGTGGTACTTGTCGAGCGAGCTTGCAAAGCCGAGGAGCTCAAGATGGAGAAAAGAAAAGCTGAGGTGGGAGCAAAGGAGTTCCGAAGAGGTCTTGGGAAGCCCTTCCCACATCATCGAAGAAATTTAGAGATGGCTTAGGCCGGTCGAGACACTTCGGCTTATCTAGACGAGATCGCGATCGACCCTCCGAGTGCACGAGTCACTTAGGTCGCCAGTGTTGGAAATGATCGTCGAGACGGAACGGAGTGTCAGTATTGTGGTAAATGGAACTCGGGGAGTTGTAGATTCCATGACCACTCCTGTTACAAGTGCGGGTCAGTTGACCACTTCATTAAAGATTGCCCGAGGTTGTCTGAACAGAATGCAAATCAGAGTGGGAAACCGGGTGCTACCTCTGCTCGAGGTAGACCATCTAGAAATACGAGCAATGCTAGTGGTGGTCAGAGAGGATCTAGGGATGCTACGACCAGATCTGAGGCTCGTGCTCCAGCTAGGGCTTATGCTATACGCGTACGCGAGGATGCTTCCTCGCCAGATGTTATTACCGGTACTTTTACTCTCTTTGATACTAACGTGATTGCTTTGATTGACCCTGGTTCTACTCATTCTTATATATGCGAAACCTTAGCATCCAGTAAGACTTTACCTATTGAGTCTACTGAGTTCGTAATTCGGGTGTCAAATCACTTGGGTCATTACGTGCTTGTCAACAAAGTGTGTAAGAAATGTCCCTAGTACTTGAGGTTCTGTTTTTCTACGGACTTGATGTTTGTTGCCGTTTGACTAATTTGATGTTATCCTCGGTTTAGATTGGTTGACCGTGCATGATGCGGTTGTGAATTGCAAAAGCAAGGCTATTGATTTGAGATGCAAATAACGAGATAATCCGAGTTGAGTCTACGACTTAAAGGGTTGCCGGTTGTAATATCAGCAATGTTGGCCCAGAAATATGTAAAAAAGGGGTGCGAAGCATACCTTGCGTATGTACTTGATGACAAGGAATTGGAAAAGAAACCCAAATTTGTGCCAGTGGTTTGTGAATACCCGGATGTTTTTCCCGAAGAATTACCGTGTTTACCACCTGTTCGGGAAGTAGAGTTTGGTATTGAGCTTGTACTGGGGACTATGCCAATTTTGATAGCTCCGTATCGTATGGCACCAACCGAGTTAAAGGAGTTGAAAGCTCAGTTGCAAGAGTTGACGGATAGAGGTTTCGCTCGACCAAGTTTCTCACCTTGGGGTGCACTAGTATTGTTTGTGAAAAAGAAGGACAGAACCATGAGGTTGTGCATTGACTATCGTCAGCTGAATAAAGTGACGATAAAGAATAAATATCCGTTACCGCGTATTGATGATTTGTTTGATCAACTGAAGGGAGCCTCAGTGTTTTCAAAGATAGATTTGAGATCGGGTTATTACCAGTTGTGAATTCGAGATTCGGATATACCCAAAACTACTTTCAGAACGAGATACGGCCACTATGAGTTCTTAGTGATGCCGTTTGGGCTCACTAATGCCCTCGCGGTATTTATGGATTTGATGAATCGGATCTTCAGACAGTATTTGGACCGGTTCGTAGTTGTGTTCATTGACGACATCTTGGTCTATTCAAGAGATGAGACCGAACATGCTGAGCACCTGAGATTAGTATTGCAAATTTTACGGGATAAGCGGTTATATGCTAAGTTCAAGAAGTGTGAGTTACGTTAAGAGAGGTTAGCTTCTTGGGTCATGTGGTATCCGTGATCGGTATTCGAGTTGACCGAGCAAAATTTCAGCCATACTTAACTGGAAGCCTCCAAGAAATATTACCGAGGTTCGAGCTTTTGGGACTTGCTGGTTACTATCGACGGTTTGTAAAGGTTTCTCGATGATAGCCACACCCATGACGGCTACTTCAAAAGATGTTAAGTTCGAATGGACGGAAAATGTCAAAAAGTTTTGATCAACTGAAAACTTATTTGACGGAAGCTCAATTTTAGTGCAGCCGAATCGTGCAAAGAGTTTGTCATCTATAGTGACGCCTCCTACTTGGGCTAGGTTGCGTATTGATGCAAGAAGGTCGAGTTGTGGCCTATGCGTCGAGACAATTAAAGCCACATGAGAAAACTTATCCGACCCATGATCTCAAATTAGCTGCCATTGTATTCGCCTTGAAAATATGGCGACATTACTTATTTGGTGAGAAGTGCCATGTATTTTCGGATCACAAAAGTCTCAAATATTTGATGACCCAAAGAGACTTGAATCTGCGACAAAGGCGTTGGCTTGAGTTGTTGAAAGATTATGAGCTGGTCATTGATTATAACCCGGGAAAGGCTAATATGGTTGCGGACGCCTTAAGCGAAAATCACTTTTGTTTACTTCTGCGATAAATGTACACTTGTGCATTCTACCCGACAATGTGTTAGTAGTGAATTAAAGGCCAAGCCATTATTGATTCATCAAATTCGTAAAGCTCAGAAAGTCGACGATGAGTTGGTTGCAAAACGGGCTGAATGTGTTCCGAATGTGGAATCGGAGTTTCAAATTGAGATGATGATTGTTTGAGGTACAGAAATTAGTTGTGTCTTCCAAGAAATTCAGAACTCATTTCGATGATTCTGAACGAAGCTCATTGTAGCCGAATGTCAATTCAACCAGGGAGTACGAAAATGTACCACGACCTAAGACGCCGCTTTGGTGGCATGGTATGAAACGAGACATTTCGATTTTGTTTCGAAGTGCTTAGTATGTCAGCAAGTGAAGGCGGAACATCAAGTGCCTACGGGTTTGCTACAGCCGAGCATGATACCTGAATGGAAATGGGAACGAGTCACGATGGATTTTGTATCTGGGTTGCCGATCGGCAAGTAAGAAAGATGCGATTTGGGTTGTTGTGGATAGATCGACTAAGTCGGCTCATTTTATCCCCGTGACGCACGGATTTTTCATTGGATAAACTAGCTGAATTATATGTTTCTCGATTGTGAGATTACACGGGTACCGATTTCTATTGTGTCGGATAGAGATCCGAGATTCACCTCACGATTTTGGAAGAAATTGCAAGAAGCTTTGGGTACCAAGTTGCATTTTAGCACCGCTTTTCACCCCCAAACCGATGGTCAATCCGAGCGGATAATTCAAATACTCGAGGATATGTTGAGATGCTGCATCGTTGAGTTTAGTGGTTCATGGGAACGGTATTTACCTTTGATTGAATTCGCTTACAACAATATTTTTCAATCAAGTATTAAGATGGCACCTTACGAGGCCTTGTACGGGCATAAATGCCGTACACCATTGTTTTGGACCGAGCTCGGTGAAAGCAAAATTTTCGTGTGGATTTGATTAAAGATGCTTTGATGCAAAGTAAAAATAATTTGTGAAAGTCTGAAGGCGACATCGATCGTCGTAAGTCGTCGCGATTTAAAACGAAGAGATATTGAGTATCGTGGGAGACAGAGTGTTTCTTAAGGTGTCGCTTGGAAAAGATACTCGATTTGGCCGTAAGGGCAAATTGAGTCCGAGATTCATTGGGCCGTCTGAAATCTCCGAACGAGTTGGTCCAGTTGCGTATAGATTGATTTTGCCCCCTGAACTCGAAAGGATCCACAACGTTTTTCATGTTTCGATGCTTCGACGTTACAGATCCGATTCTTCACACGTAATAAACCCCTCCGAGGTCGAAATTCAAGCTGATATGAGTTATGAAGAAGAACCGATTCGTATCCTAGCTTGTGAAGTGAAAGAGTTACGAAACAAAAAGGTTCCTTTAGTAAAAGTGTTATGGCTCAAACACGGGATAGAAGAAGCTACTTGGGAACCTGAGAACTCTATGAGAGAGCGATACCCAAACCTATTTACCGGTAAGATTTTCGGGGACGAAAATTTCTTAAGTGGGGGAGAATTGTGACAGCCCTAAAGTGACCCTAGTCGGAAAGCGGTTTCGGGGCCGCTAAACCGAGTCACCAAATTATTTGAATGTGATATCTATTGTCTAAAATATGTGATTATGAATGTGTGAAAGTTTTAAGCTTCGATTTAGTAAATTGCATGTGAAATTAGTCGATAGGACTTATGTGTGACACTTTTGAAATGTAATAGGTAAATCTATAAGGATCTATTAGTGCATGTAATCAAAGGGGTGGACTTGCATGTCAATTTCCCCCTTTTTATTTGCTAGTGGCCGGCCATGACAAAGGATGATGGGCAAAACATGTCATAAAACATGTTGTGACAATGGTGTATGTTAGGAAAAATAAAATAAGGAGTATGGGTAATAAAGAAATGGAAGAAAAAAAAAAGAATGGTGTGAGTGTTCTCCCCCATTACTGTAACACCCCGAATTTGGGCCTAGAAGTATTGGGCCTTGAGTGGGGGTCCGTAAGGAGGTTGTATATAGGTATTTAATTGTGCAATGAAATGAAACAATTAAATGTTTGCTATTAGTGGTTAATGGCTTTGAGAAGTGTTGGAGAAGTCTTGGGTTCAAACCTGGACTCTAGTAAAAATTTAAGGTAGATCAAACCCTGGGTGTAGTAGGTAGGCCTTAAGAATATTGTTGGAGAAATTGTGACACAAAAAAGGAGTGTGGTGTAGTGGCAAGGTGACGCCACTTAGGGGACAAGGAAGTGACGCCATAGAGGAAGCAAGGGGTCCAAGGTTCAAGTCTTGGCTCTTGCAATATATTTTGGTTTTTCTTTTCAATAAATCTAGAAGCAAGTAGGTGCGCTTTAAAGTTTAATGTGTTGGATTTATGACACAAACGAGTTGGTGGCCTAGTGGTGATGGCGTGAGTTGGCATATAGGAGGACTTTGGTTCAATCCTTGGCATGCAAAGGTTGATTATTTTGCTATGTTGGGATGGCAAGAGCTGGTGTTGAATTTAAACTCTGATAATGGAGGGATCCCACATCGGGAAGCTAACATAAGAGTGGATGTGAAGCTGGCTTTAAATAGAGGGAACCATGAGGAGAGTAAAGGCACCTTTCTTGGCTGATCCTTTCATTTGTATGGCGTGCTCGTTTGGGTTGGGCGTCGGCTAAGAGTGCTCGGGCGTGGATTAACTCCAGTCTCCTATCGTGTGTATTTCTTACTACTCTAGTCAGTGGGGCTGCTACTTGGTACGCGATGGGCGAAAGGGGTCATGTGGGCCTAATGGGCCTACAGGCCCAATTGGATAAGTTATTTGATTGTGTAGTAAATATTGGGCTAGGCTAGGTGAATCTCATATTTGTGGCTAGATTTGGGCTAAAAGGGCCACACGAGCGTGTGGGCCCATTTGGGTCGAGAATAGGCTTTAGGCCCATTTGTATTGTTATCCATGTTTAGAATACTTTAGTTTACCAATTATTGAAATGCCCTCGACTTGTAAACTTACCATTTTACCCTCGATTTATAGAATTACCATTTTACCCTCGGTTCTGTAATTCTTGCTTTTACCTCGATTTACGAAATTCTTGCTTTACCCTCGGTTCTGTAATTACTATTTTATCCTCGATTTACGTAATTACCATTTTACCCTCGGTTTACGTAATTACTATTTTACCTCGATTTATAGAATTACCGCTTTTACCTCGCGGTTTACGAATTACTGCTTTTACCTTCAATTTATAGAATTACCAAAATACCCTTGGTTTATAAAATCACCAAAATACCCCTAGTTTGTAAAATTACTAAAATACCGTTGGTTTACAAAATTACCAAAATACCCTGGTTTGTAAAATTACTAAAATACCCTTTGTTTATAAAATTACCGAAATACCCTTGTAGGGTAGAATTACCATTTTGCCCCTAGGGTGTTAATGACTATTTTGCCCTTGTGGGCAAGTGACCGACTTGGACAAAGGTGATATAGACAACTTTGGAGGAGCAATGAGGCTTGGAGTATCGACTTGGATAAGCTTGAATCGTATTATTGGACCTGTGAAGGTAAGCAACTTATGGTCAATAAGGGTTCTTTGGTAGAATAAGGTAGGGTGGATTTTGAGTTTGTTAAGCATAACTTGTATGCTAAAAATGGTGATGAATAATTGTAGGACATCGTAAGGGATCTCAAGAGCGATCCGTCATGAAAGCAGTGTGTCTACCACACACCTTTCTTAGTTCAATTGGTAAAAGTTTAAATGTCAAATTCGGCATTTCATGGTCATGTGAGTGTGCGAATGCTCTCAAGGCATAGAGTAATTGTTAGATCCGCACCGCAAGGTGGTAAGCACGTTCAGCGTGACGTTTTAGCGTATTTCAAAAAAGGGCTCGATGGGCCAAAATGGGCCCAATGGGCTTACTAACCAATATGGGTAAGAGATGGGCAAATTAGCTCATTAGGTAGATGGTGGAATCAAATTGCATAAAACCGATAAAAATTATCAATTAGCTTGTGCAAGAGCGTAGATCACGAAATTACCCCTAAGAGCAAAATTATCAAATTACCCTAAAGAGCAAAATTACCGATATACCCCTAGGGTTTTAAATTGGTGAACTGCTTGATTGATTACTACCGTATTTTGCATGATATGCATTTATTAATATCTGCTGCATGGGATTGGGGTATTAATGGAGGAAGTATCTTGAAAGTGGTTCATCCACGATCTTGGAGGCTTTGCCTCAATCGATCGAATTTGAGTGCCGCTGTTTAACTGTGGTGTGTAATTTGGGTGGGTTGAGATATTCCCCACATGGTGTGTAGGGTTGGTGCAGGCGAGGTAGCGGTTGGTGGGTTGAGTAGTCTCCCGGATGGGCTTGCATTCATTATTACTTGTTGTTACACATGTTATCGAACGGGCCTATGGGCCACATTGTTATGTAAAAAGGGCTAAGGCCTTGCTATCAGATTCGAAAAGGTCTTGACCATCGTAATCTTGTTATCTGAATAGGGCTTAGGCCCAATGGGCTCGAGCTGAATTGGGCTTTGGATGGGTTTCAGATACACCGAGTTTTTCCAAACTCACCCCTTCCTCTTCCATCCTTGCAGTGAGCCCTAGAATTGGTGGACTTGGAGTCAAGCGGGATTCAGAGTGGCCATGAAGATTGATTGACAATTTTAAATAAGTTTAGCCTTCAATTTGGATTATTTTATTTTTATTATGCTTAAGGTTGTAATAAGGCCGCTCTTTTTAATTACTTTTATTTTGGGGATTATTAAACTGGCTAGCACTAGGGTTCATTTTATAAAAACTACTTGTTTTTAAAAAGATCACGATGACTCGCAAAGTTTCCGCAAAGTAAATGTTTTCCCAAGAAAAATAAATATCTTTAAGCAAACGTTTTGCAACCTTAATCATTTTCTTAAGATGGTCATAATCAAACGGTTTTTCTCAAAATTATACGAGATGTTAGAGTGTGGCAATGGCGGTGTGCATGTCTAGGATTGGATCCGAAGAGAGCTTGGTACTTAAGCAGTCCGACGGACTCACCTCCTCTTTTTCTTGGTTTCCTACCTGGTGCACAGCTTCCATTCACTTTAACCTTCTTTTAAAAGTATCTTTTACAACACCAACTCAGCTTTTCCAAACTAAGTGTTTTGAACGCACCAATGTGGCACATCAGATCCGGTCATAACATCCAGGCCGGGTTTGGGGTGTTACATTTAGTGGTATCAGAGCTAAGTTGCAACAACTCGGCTGTGGATCGGGTCCAAAAATTTTTCGAAAATTTAGGCCTAAGAAGGGTATTTTTGGAAATGGTTTTTGAAAAGTTCATTTTAAAGATGTTTTGCGGAGTATATATGTTAAAATGGTCCAAGTTTTTCTGTTTTAAATCAAGAGTTTCAAAATAAAGGGTGTTTTCAAATCAAAGTTTTTATTTTCGGTAAACAAAAACATGGTTTTTAATTTTTACATGGATGATAAGGAAGTAGCACACTGAATCCCCACACCAAGTCTGTAAGTGATCTTTTTCGCTTTAAATATTTATATAGAACTGCATCAGTAAATAATCGTAGATAGTATTGAGCCTTAGAGATAGAGCTATTGATGATGTAGTATTAGGACTACAAGATCGAACCGTAGCTAAATTATGATTAAGCCAAATAACTCAAACTTTATCTTTTCATAAGACATTCGTAATAAATAGTGGAAACAAGAAACTAATGTCATCAAATTCGAATCGATAAATCGTTATGAGTACAAGGGCTACTCGAGGAAGAGGCCGTGGTCGAGGCCGAGGTAGCACTCAAGCCGGATGTCGTCATCTCAACACATGCCACCAAGGGCGAGCACCACCACCACCGGTTAATGAAAATGGGCCGTATGATCGGTCATGAGGGATGACGCTTTGTCTCAAGCGATGTTAAAGATTTTGGAAAGCGTTCTTGGAGCTAGCACCGGATAGTGATAGTAGGATCGAGTCTTGCAGCAGTAGCGTAGTGGGGTAGATGTTAGATGACTACTGTTAAATGGAAATTTCGAGGACGAAATTTCTTTAAGGGAGTAGAATTGTAACACCCTAATTTGGGCCTAGAAGTATTGGGCCTTGAGTGGGGGTCCGTAAGGAGGTTGTATATAGGTATTTAATTGTGCAATGAAATGAAACAATTAAATGTTTGCTATTAGTGGTTAATGGCTTTGAGAAGTGTTGGAGAAGTCTTGGGTTCAAACACGGACTCTAGTAAAAATTTAAGGTAGATCAAACCACGGTGTAGTAGGTAGGCCTTAAGAATATTGTTGGAGAAATTGTGACACAAAAAGGAGTGTGGTGTAGTGGCAAGGTGACGCCACTTAGGGACAAGGAAGTGACGCCATAGAGGAAGCAAGGGGTCCAAGGTTCAAGTCTTGGCTCTTGCAATATATTTTGGTTTTTCTTTTCAATAAATCTAGAAGCAAGTAGGTGCGCTTTAAAGTTTAATGTGTTGGATTTATGACACAAATGAGTTGGTGGCCTAGTGGTGATGGCGTGAGTTGGCATATAGGAGGACTTTGGTTCAATCCTTGGCATGCAAAGGTTGATTATTTTGCTATGTTGGGATGGCAAGAGTGGTGTTGAATTTAAACTCGATAATGGAGGATCCCACATCGGAAGCTAACATAAGAGTGGATGTGAAGTCGGCTTTAAATAGAGGAACCATGAGGAGAGTAAAGGCACCTTTCTTGGTGATCCCTTTCATTGTATGGCGTGCTCATTTGGGTTGGGCGTCGGCTAAGAGTGCTCGGCGTGGATTAACTCCAGCCTCCTATCGTGTGTATTTCTTACTACTCTAGGCAGTAGGATGGCTACTTGGCCGCGATGGTAGAAAGGGGTCATATGGGCCTAATGGGCCTCTGAGCCCAATTGGATAAGTTATTTGATTGTGTAGTAAATATTGGGCTAGGCTAGGTGAATCTCATATTTGTGGCTAGATTTGGGCTAAAAGGGCCACACGAGCGTGTGGGCCCATTTGGGTCGAGAATAGGCTTTAGGCCCATTTGTATTGTTATCCATGTTTAGAATACTTTAGTTTACCAATTATTGAAATGCCCTTGACTTGTAAAATTACCATTTTACCCTTGATTTACAGAATTACCATTTTACCCTCGGTTTACGAAATTCTTGTTTTACCTCGATTTACGAAATTCTTGTTTTACCTCGCCATCTAATTACTATTTTATCCTCGATTTACGTAATTACCATTTTACCCTCGGTTCTGTAATTACTATTTTACCCTCGATTTATAGAATTACCGCTTTTACCCTCGGTTCTGTAATTACTGCTTTTACCTTCAATTTATAGAATTACCAAAATACCCTTGGTTTATAAAATCACCAAAATACCCCTAGTTTGTAAAATTACTAAAATACCCTTGGTTTACAAAATTACCAAAATACCCTGGTTTGTAAAATTACTAAAATACCCTTTGTTTATAAATTACCAAATACCCTTGTAGGGTAGAATTACCATTTTGCCCCTAGGGTGTTAAATGACTATTTTGCCCTTGTGGGCAAGTGACCGACTTAGACGAAGGTGATATAGACAACTTTGGAGGAGCAATGAGGCTTGGAGTATCGACTTGGATAAGCTTGAATCGTATTATTGGACCTGTGAAGGTAAGAAACTTATGGTCAATAAGGGTTCTTTGGTAGAATAAGGTAGGGTGGATTTTGAGTTTGTTAAGCATAACTTGTATGCTAAAAATGGTGATGAATAATTGTAGGACATCGTAAGGGATCTCATGGCGATCGTCATGAAGCAGTGTGTCTACCAACACCCTTTCTTAGTTCAATTCGACAAAAGTCGAAATGCCAAATTCCGCATTTCATGGTCATGTGAGTGTGCGAATGCTCTCAAGGCATAGAGTAATTGTTAGATCTGCGCACCGCAAGGTGGTAAGCACGTTCAGCGTGACGTTTTAGCGTATTTCAAAAAAGGGGCTCGATGGGCCAAAATCGGGCCCAATGGGCTTACTGGACCAATATGGGTAAGAGATGGGCAAATTAGCCTCATTAGGTAGATGGTGGAATCAAATTGCATAAAACCGATAAAATTATGAATTAGCTTGTGCGATGGCGTAGATCACGAAATTACCCCTAAGAGCAAAATTACCAAATTACCCTAAAGAGCAAAATTACCGATATACCCTAGGGTTTTAAATTGGTGAACCGCTTGATTGATTACTACCGTATTTTGCATGATATGCATTTATTAATATCTGCTGCATGGGATTGGGGTATTAATGGAGGAAGTATCGAAAGTGGTTCATCCACGATCGAGGCTTTGCCTCAATCGACCGAATTTGAGTGCTTTGTTTTAACTGTGGTGTGTGAAATTTGGGTGGGTTGAGATATTCCCACATGGTGTGTAGGGTTGGTGCAGGCGGTGTAGCGGTTGGTGGGTTGAGTAGTCTCCTAGATGGGCTTGCATTCATTATTACTGTTGTTACACATGTTATCGAATCGGGCCTATAGGCCACACTGTTATGTAAAAAGGGCTAAGGCCTTGCTCTCAGATTCGAAAAGGTCTTGACCATCTTGTATCTCGTTATCTGAATAGGGCTTAGGCCCAATGGGCTCGAGCTGAATTGGGCTTTGGATGGGTTTCTCAGATACACCGAGTTTTCCCAAACTCACCCCTTCCTCTTCCATCCTTGCAGTGAGCCCTAGAATTGGTGGACTTGGAGTCAAGGGATTCAGAGTGGCCATGAAGATTGATTGATGATTTTAAATAAGTTTAGCCTTCAATTTGGGTTATTTTATTTTTATTATGCTTAAGGTTGTAATAAGGCCGCTCTTTTTAATTACTTTTATTTTGGGGATTATTAAACTGGCTAGCACTAGGGTTCATTTTATAAAAACTACTTGTTTTTAAAAGATCACGATGACTCGCAAAGTTTCCATAAGTAAATGTTTTCCCAAGAAAAATAAATATCTTTAAGCAAACGTTTTGCAACCTTAATCATTTTCTTAAGATGGTCATAATCAAACGGTTTTTTCAAAATTATACGAGATGTTAGAGTGTGGCAATGGCGGTGTGCATGTCTAGGATTGGATCCAAGAGAGCTTGGTACTTAAGCGATCCGACGGACTCACCTCCTCTTTTCTTGGTTTCCTACCGGTGCATGCTTCCATTCACTTTAACCTTCTTTTAAAAGTATCTTTTACAACACCAACTCACTTTTCCAAACTAAGTGTTTTGAACGCACCAATGTGGCGCATCAGATCCGGTCATAACATCCAGGCCGGGTTTGGGGTGTTACAATTGCCGTGAGTTGAGGGAAAGAAGAAGAAAAAAAAAGTGTCCATCATTTTTCACTTCTTTTGGCTGAAAATTCTAAGGAAGAAAGAAAACTAGTTGTGTTCTTTGGTTCATCCTTGGCCGAATAGAGGAAAGAAAGGAAGGGGAGGAGCTTGAAACAATCGGCTATGGTGATTTGCTAGACTAAGGTATGTTTGATGTTGTCCACGAGATGCGTGCATGTTTTAGTTGGTAGCTTGAGTTCTACCTAGCCCATGGTCTAAATCTTGCTAGGTGGTGGAAATGACACTCGGCCATGGATGCATCATTCTTGCTTGGTGTTGATATCATTTATATGCTAAAAATGAAGCTTTGAAATGATGCATGTGAAGGTGGATTGATGACTCTTAAATCTTCTTTTTAGCATTTTTTTTGTTTTGAGTGAGACATTAAGTTCTTTGTTTAACCATGACCAAAATCGAAATGGTATGGTGTTGTGATGCATTCGGCCATGGTAGGAAGTAGAAGAGAAATATGTTGTTGTTCACGTTATTGGATGAGAAATGGTAGTAAGGTGAAGTGCAAATGCTAGTGTTTGATTTACTAGTGTATATGTGTGTATTAGCCAAGTTTTGAACTTGAAACAAAATGGTGTTTAGTCAATACAAGTGACCATACTTGTAGAATGTATTAAGTGTTGCAATCGGCCCCAACATAGACATGTATGTTCGGCCACATGAATGAGTATATGAGTTGATGTGTATGTTCGACCATAGGTAGCCTATTGATGGCTTTAGCTTGACTTAGAAAATTGACTAAGCGGAATATTAGCAAATATGTTGAATTCGATTCGTGATTTCGTACATATGGGACCTTAATGTCTAATGTATATATGGGCTAATACCTTGAGCTTCTCTTTTGATGTTCGAATGAATTGTATTAAATTGCTTGATGTGATTAAAATGCGTATGATCATTGTGTATTTGAGCTAAAAGGTGGCCATATGACCTATCAAACTCCTTGTCATATTCGCCATAAGCTAGCAAAATGAGACTTTAATAAGTTAAATTTGTTTGAATTAGCTCAAGAGCTTAGAGGACCACAGTTGGATAAGGGAAAGGAAAAGTGATCGAATAGCCAAGTAAAGCCGCTTCGACAACATCCGAGGTAAGTTCTTGAGTAATAGAACTTAGATTATGCTTTGATTAGATCATGTTTTAAGCAAATTAAAATCATGCTTTTTGTGTGTGGCTATTGAGCCGAAATTTGCAAGTGTGAAAAGTGCCTTGTGTTTGAGTTTTGCTAATGAAAATGAAATACTGAATGTGTCATGATTTATTGATAAATGTGCATGGTTATTCAATGATGTCCGGCTAAGTCCCAAGGCTTTGTGCTAAGTGACTATATCCGGACTAAGATCCAAGGCATTTGTGCGAGTTACTAAATCCGGGTTAAGTCCCAAGGCATTTGTGCGAGTTACTAAATCCGTTAAGTCCGAAGGCATTTGTGCGAAGTTACTATAACCGGGCCATGTCTCAAGGCATTTGAACGAGTAACTATATCCGGTTAAACTCAAGGTACGTGATTCGGAATGAATGAACTTGCTATAAAAATTTCAGTTAATACGCTTGTGAAATCCCAACAATGAGGTATGTTTTGTATGTGCTTTGAATTAGTTGAGCCCTTACAAATAAGTATTCGCCAGTTGATAAATGAGCTACCGGCCTTTGGCTAAGTTGATCTTTGTGTATGCATATAAGGGTTGGTAATGTGAAGTAAGTATGATATTGAGAATTTGTGCATGTGAAATTATCTGCTTGGCTACATAAATGCTATACTTTGGTTGTGTCTAAATTTATGACTCAAACTTACTAAGCATTAAATGCTTACTCCGCTCTTTGATTCTCTGTTTTATAGATTTTGGTTCTTCACTATCGGACTCGGGATTTTGAAGTCGAAGTCGCCCACACTATCAAAGCTCCTTTCGGTATATTTTTGGTTGGACTTTGAAATGGCATGTATAGGACTACCCTTTTGTTGTAGGTCATGTACCTTTCGGTTTTGTGTAAATTTGGATAGCCATGCGAAAATGACTTAAGTATACTTTGGGCATGGTATTATAATCATTGTATGTTGTTCATTAAGAGGTATGGAAATGTTTGGAAACGATTAGCCATTGGGATGGTTAATCGTGATCATATTTTGTGCTATTTATGTTAAAGGGCTAGTTGAATCATGGAAACTATGAAATAGGTAAAGCCTACCTTAAAGACAGATGCTGACAGCTGCAGTGATGTAGATGTGAAAAATCACTAAAAATAGTAGAAATGGAATTAAATAGTGAATAAATTATGTAAATGAACCTTGACAAGTTTATTTTCATAGGAAAGTAACGAAATGATCATATGAACAGCATGTTAAGAGATATTTAAGTTTTCGTGAGACAGGGCCAGAAAGGCTTCTAGAGTCCCTGTTCCGACTTTGGAAATTCATTATAAATTTACCAGAGATAATTAGAAGTCATGCCATATATGTACAGATTCCTTTTCGAGTCTAGTTTCTGTAGAAACAAACAGCATCATTATTGAAGCCCTGTACAGGGAGATATCCAAGTCGTAATGCACAAAGGTCAGTGTAGTCGATCCCTGTAACATGGGGGAATTTAACTAATAAACTGTACTAATTGGCCCAAATAAAAATTCTAGAAAACAATTTATAGATGCATATATGAGTCTAGTTTCAGGGAAAAATCACAAAACAGATTTTCAATTTGTGGAACTCAAGATATGATTTCTAAGGTGACAAAGGACACGCTTAGCCACCGTCTGGAAATTTTAAAATGAACTGTGCAAGTAAGTGGATTAAGCCCGTTAACCCCTCGTGTCCGACTCCGGCGACGGTCTCGGGTAAGCGGTGTTACAAGAAGTACTTACCTCGTCTTTTTACCAAAGTGGGCCCATTGGCCCATTAGCCCGTTTTCTGCCCATTAAGCCCAAAAATACCGTCGTGCACGAAAATGCACACTCTGTACTCTAATCATCCAAATGCACCATATCATTAACAATTGTCTCACGAGCGCTCGCATGCTCGCGAGTTTACAAAATACCAACGTTTCAGTATTTCGGCTTTTATCGATTCAGTCTAAGGGAGGGTGTCGTTTACACACCTAGTTGATGACGATTGATGACGATATCTCCCACGCGATAATCCTGTTAGGAGACTGCAGTTAATCTGCGCTTCAAACACTCTTAGCTGACGCCCAATCCAAACGAACACGTCACAAAGCGAAAGGGATCAGCCAAGAAGGGTATGCCTACTCTCCTCATGGTTTGCTCTATTTAAAGCCAGCTCTCCATCTACTCTTATGTCGGCTTCCCGATGTGGGATCCCTCCATCACCAGAGTTTAAAACCAACACCAACTCTTGCCATCCCAACATAGCAAAATAATCAACCTTTGCGTGCCAAGGAATTCGAACCAAAGTACTCTCACATGCCAACTCACGCCACCACCACTAGGCCATCAACTCATTTGTGTCATAAATCTAACACATTAAACTTTAAAGTGCACCTACTTGCTTCCAGATTTATTGAAAAGAAAAACAAAAAATATATTGCAAGAGCCAAAACTTGAACCTTGGACCCCTTGCTTCCTCTATGGCGTCACTTCCTTGTCCCCTAAGTGGCGCCACCTTGCCACTACACCACACTCCTTTTTGTGTCATCTTTTACCCCTTTACTCTTAAAATCCCAAACACCAATTGCATCACCTGTTCATAAAATTAAAATTCCGAAGACTACCACGGATTTAACTTAAGTTTGGGCCTTCTAAAGGCCCACTAACCTACAAAAATATATATTTTAACCAACCAGAACACACACAAATTTTAAAAATCACAGAAACATAGAAAACCCGAAAATTGGGGCGTTACAACATTTATTTATCCGAATAGAATATGCATAATCATATTTACATATATCTAAATATCAAAGGCCGAATGTTCTTACCAAGTTCACATGAAATCCTTATTTGTATCACACATAGTTTTAAACAAGTTCCAAGTCACATACTTACCTTGTTTTAAGTAGACAACCAACTAATTCAATTTGTTACAACAAAATCAAATCATGTTTTCAATTTTCATGTACATTTCCACAATCGTACAATACATTTTTCAAGCACATACTATACATCAAATCCACATTTAACATAATAAATATATTTTCGCTCATATACGTATAATCATGAATCAAAATATAATATCACATGCATACACATCATATATGGTTGAATATACTTCACTAATGTACATATATTCACATTAGCAATTTATATAATTTGTACCACATATCTAATGACCAATTTACCTTATTTTTCAAATAGGAAATCAACTAGCTCATACCTGTTCATTAAGCTCGTCTTACAAGTTTGATCACAACTTATCTTTGCCCGATGAACCATTCAGAATTAGATAGGACACTCGGATAATCACATATATCGTACAATGCCAACGTCCCAGACGTGGTCTTACATGTAACCACAAATCGATGCCGCTGTCCCAGAAAGGGTCTTACTCGCACACATATATTGTAGTCACATATCGATGCCATGGTCTTACTCACACACATAAATCAGAATCCTATGTCATGACATATGTATCCTAACTATTCCTAAGGTTTATACGGGACTTTCAAACATTAGAATTTGGTTGAGACGAATTCATAAACATAGTTGTCAAGCTTGTACACATTCGACTAATTTATACATATATGTACTTATTCCATTTCAGCATATATAATTCACATATAATTAAAATATACAACGTCTATTTGCTTATAAACTTACCTCGGACAATGTAAAACGGAACAGAACAGCTAGTCTACAACTTTCATTTTTCCCCGATCTAAATTTGATTTCTTTGATTCATGATCTAAACATATTCAAATTAAGCTTATTCAAACATATTTTCATTCAATTTAGTCTAAAAAAACATAAATGGGAAAATTACCATTTTACCCCTGACATTTACACTTTTTACAATTAAGTCCTAATTACTCAAACCATCAAAAATTCCAATACAAAATATATTAACCCAACACCTATCTTTCATATTTCACCATCAAACCATAAAAATCACAAGCTTCCATCAATGGCATAACTCAAAATATTCATCAAAATTCAAAATTTAAGCATGGGTTTTGAAGTACTCGAAGCAACGATCTCAAAAACGTAAAAATTATCAAAAAACCGACAAAGAACGAACCTTGGATTTGAGCTTGGGAGTTGGCCGAACCTAAGCTTCCCTTATTTCTTTTTCTTTTCTTTTTTTTCAGCATAGGTGAAATAAAACATATGCGCAGTCATATTTTACTTTATAATATATTTTATATTATAAAGCTTATATTTTTTAGTTTTTCACGTATGCCCTTACTGAAACAATAATAAAATCATATAATATATATATATCCTTTACCATCCAAACAATAAGCTAATGCACATGATATGGCTTTTACGTTTATGCCTTATACTATATATTATACCTTAATATAAAATAATATTTAATTTACACACATATATATATCTTTAATAAAATATTATAAAACCATATGGTATATACTTACCACTGTCCCACTAGTAATCAAATGGCTAATTACAACTTAAATACTTCAATTTAAAAAGCCACTAACAATTCAGACCTTATACTATAAGCCATCAAATTTTCTTTTTACGTGATTAAGTCATTCTATTTAATCGGACACCCAAATGATAAAATTAAATCACGAAAATTTCGAAAATATGAATCCACACATAATAAACACATAAAATAATTTTAAAATATTTTTTTGAATAGGATTATGGTCCCAAAAACCATCGTTTCGATTAGGGTCTAAATCGGGCTGTTACAGAACAGATTGGACTTAGTTGGACAATCGCTTACCGAGACTTAATACCCACACTCAAAGGAAAAGTATTCGGCTTACACCCACCAAAGCTGAACGTGCTCAATCACAGAGGCAAATAGGAACACTAGCACCTTCTAGAAAACATTAGTGTAATGAGATATTAGATATAAGCGCAACAGGAGGAAGAGAAGGTATTGCAAGAGGATCATTGTAGTAATGAGAACAACAAGAAATACTCATGAGACCTTACTGCTTTGTTAATGATTCCTTACTAATCCGATGACAGAACAAAGGTAAAATATCAGAGGGTGAAGTATACGGCCAAGTTCCTCGATTGATAGATGTGCTAGGTAAAGTGACCAAAAGAGAAACGAAGAATTCCCAATCATAGAAGAATCAAAATAAAGGGATAAGGGTAAGTGGTAGATGTTCGGTTCTTAGCAATGCAACAAGGAACGATTGAAGACAACCGACGATTTGAAGATGAGGAGGGAAGAAGTGTACGACCAAGGTTCAGATAAGTAAAAGAAAAGAAAAGAAAATACCAAATGGTCACCTCGGTTTTAAACAAAAACACACAAGCAGACAAGAATGCGAGGCTATAAAAAAGGAGAGCAAACAACAATACAATATCAACACTAGAGAAGGGAAAAGTTTTATGACTGGTTTTACCAAAAATGCTATCATTGCCAAAATCATAAAAAGTTTTATGATTGGTTTTACCAAAAATGCTCTCAATTGTCGAAATCATGAGTTTTCCCCAAGAAAATTCGGCACAAACCCACACACCCTCACACTCCCTTTTTTCCTCCTAAAATCTCTCCATAATCCTCTCCTTGATTTCCTCCACATAACACTCCCTGACCAAGTCAAACTCCACTCAACAGAGTCTCAAACAACATCTACTTCTTACACGGCAAGAGTAGCAAAATAAATACCCTATTACATTGCCATGACTTGAACCTCAGACCTCAGGTAACAGTAACACACCACTCACCACAGGACCACAAGCTCATTTGTGACACATTTGAACTACAATTATTTATAAGGTCTACATGCTAATGTTCAGATTCATTCAAGGGAAAAACCAAAATTTTTTGCTAAAGCGAAGACTTGAACCCAAGCTTCTCTAATACTCCAAACTACCCAAAACACTTCTAGCCATTAAAACAAACATGCAACTTGTGTCATAACATGCATAATTACAAGATTTATATTTTTGAGGCATTACAAAACCTCTATCAGTTAGTTCTTGCAACTAAGCTTTCAACTCCTTTAATTCAGTAGGAGCCATTCTATAAGGTGCTATAGATATCGGTGTTGTTCCAAATACAAGATCTATGGAAAATTCCACCTCTCTTTCCGGTGGTAATCTGGGTAATTCTTCTAAAAACACATCAAGAAATTCATAACAAATCAGCAAATTGACACTAACTTAATCTTCGATTCAAATACTTTAGTGTCCAACACATATGCAAGATAGGCATCATACCATTTTCTGATATATTTCTATGCTGATATAGCTAAGATCACATTAGACAACTCATCTAGTTTCTCAGATTCAATATGGAGCAATTTACCATTCTGACATTTTAACACAATGCACTTTTGTTTACAATTTACCATTGCATCCTGCTGAGTTAATCAGTCCATACCCAGAATTACATCAAATTCATCAAATGGCAACAACATAAAATCAGTAGAGAAATAATAACCCCGTACCATTAACGGACAATTTTTACAAACTTTATCCACCATCACATATTGGCCTAGGAGGTTTGACACTTTAACCACAAATTCAATGGACTCGACAGGTAAATTTTTGACAGACACTAAATTCGTGCATATGTATGAATGTATTGAACCAGGATCAATCAAAGTAGTAATATTAGTATCAAGAGGAGAAAATATACCAGTAATGATGTCTGGTGCAGAGGCATCCTCTCTTGCACGAATAGCATATGTCCTTGTCGATGCTCATGCTTCAGATTTGATAGTTGAATTGTAACAACCCGTTTTTAGGGTTAATCAGAACAGTGGTTTTGGGGCCACTAAATTCGATAAGTAGGTTTGTAAATATTATATTTAATATTTATGAGTTAATTGTGAGTTTAAAAAAGGTTTTTGATATTGTGATTTTTGTTTTATAAGCGATTTATTAAGCTCAAGTGGTATGACCCTAAGGTCAAGTGGGTTTAGAAAATGAGGTATTGAGACCTCATTTCTATAAACCGAGTCGTAAATATTTTTATAAATATTTACGAATTGGCAATAAGATAATATTAAAGTTTCGTTGAAAAATTTTATTGTTTTGATAGTTAATTAAGCAAAAGGACTAAATCGCATAAGCGTAAAAGTTGTGTTCTATAAGTTAAAGATATTAAATAGCTATGGAATTAAATAGTGGGAGTCCTTAAGTGGAATTATTCCATAATTGTTGGTAGTGGAATTCCATGGCTTTGTATAATGGAAATTATTAATGTATATCAAGGTTAAATATGGTATTTGGTAATTATAATAAAATAAAATAAAACAAAAGCCAAATTACATGCTATCATCTTCATCAATAGCCGAATGTGAGAAAGAAAATAATGTTCTCAAAGCTTTGAAGGTTCGGCCATCGTTGTTCATGCATGTAAGTCCATGTCGTCTCGGTTTTTAATAATTTTTACGTTTTTCACATCGTTGCTTCGTAATCTAGCTGGCCCGTACCTCTAATTTTAAAATTGTTAAAGTATTTGGATGATGCCATTATTGAATGTTTGAGTATCTTGTTGTTTGATGATGAGTAATAAATCTTTGATGTTTGATTTTCATGTTTGATTAAGTAAGTTTTGATAAAAATGTGTATTAAGGACTAAATTTAGAAATTTGTAAATTGAGGGTCAAACGTGAAATAAATAAAAGAAATGGGTTGCTAGAGACCTAAGGTAAATTCGGCCTAACATGGGTTTGATGAAATTTTGAGTAATTTGTGTTATTTTGAAATAGGGATTAAATTGTAAAATGTGAAATGTTAGGGATAAAATGAAAATGCCCAAATTATGTGTCTTTAGATAAAATTTAATGAAATGTTGAATAAGTGAGTTAATTTTGATATTAATTAGATTGGCAAAAGTAGAATTGGATTTGGATCGGGGAAAATCAAAATGGTCGATTAGTCGTCTCGTTCGATTATCGTCTTCCGAGGTAAGTCCTTAAGTAATTATATTTGATTTGCTGTGCGCTTAAGATTATATAATATGATAAGTAATTATTTGACGTTTACAAGTTCGAATTGCAATGAGTGTATTGAATTTCGGCTATAAAGCCGAATATGAAATGGATGATTTATGTATATAATGTGGCCGAATGACTATGAAGTGATGATGTGAAAGTGTGTAATTTGTGTATATAATTTTATTGTACTTGTTTGTATAAAGTCGAATGTGAATTGAATGGTATATATGTGGTGACAGAATAGCTATTATGAAACAAAGTCAAAGAATGGGATATTTGTATAATAGATGAATTGTGACTATTGTTCCTACTTGATCGAGGTTGTGTGTGAAATAATTTGTGAATATGGCATATAGTCGAATGGTTATTAAAAGTGAAACTAGGATAATGAAAAGATTATGTGTTCCTTGTGTAGGATTATTGAACCGAAAGTTAAAAGGTAGGTGTACATTTTGTGCTTATATTCGAATGAAGCAATTAAATTGCTAATGTGAAATGTTATGTGAAATGTGTTAACATGTGAATAAATATGCAAGACACTGAAAATGTATCCGGGCTAAAGTCCCGCAGGCTTCGTGCTGGAAATGTATCCGAGCTAAAGTCCCACAGGCTTCGTGCTGGAAATATATCCGGGCCAAAGTCCCGCAGGCTTCGTGCTGGAAATGTATCCGTACTAAAGTCCCGCAAGCTTCGTGCTGGAAATGTATCCGCCAAAGTCCCGCAGCTTCGTCTTTGAAATGTATCCGGTTAAAGTCCCGAGCTTTGTGCTGATAATATAATTTCGGTTTTATACCTAGTGGGCCAAGTGCCGATGAATTTGATAAAAGTATACAATTACAAGATCCTACACTAAGTTGACAAATTGAAAGTGCATTACATATTAAGTTGGCGGTATGTATCATGTACTGTATGCAATTTTGATTTGAATTAAATTATAAATATATAAAGTGATGCATCCGTGAATAAGTGTTATGACTATAAATGTGATTGTGATATATTCGGTAAATATGTGAAGTTATGTGAAGTGATTCTATGTTTATATTCAAATATAAACACTTGGTCCTTGTGGAAAGGTTTGTGGAAGTATATGATTTTATTTTTAGGTGATTACGATCTTGGAAAATTAAATGTGAATATGATATTGTATTTCATTCGTTTCAATTGAACTAAAGCTGATAGTGAAGCATTTTAATGCCTATGTTATATGAGGTCGATCTTGAATGACATGATATACATGTTTAGATAATTTGAATGCAAGGAATGTGTGAAAGAGCAAATTTGTAATAAATCTGCTTGGGACAGCAACTGTAGCGTGATTTTGGAAAATCACCATAAATTGTGGAAATTGAATTAGAATCTGAATAACTTATGAAATTAAAGCTTAATGAGTCTAGTTTCTTAGACAAGAAACCATGGAAGAAAAAGAATTTTAGATAATGAGATATTTGAAGTGGAGTGAGACAGAGTCAATATGACTTTGAAATCCCCTGTTCTGTCTTTAGAAAATCATTTTAAATTGTACAATGATGATTATGAGATAAAATTTATATTCTTAGACTCCTTAATGAGTCTAGTTTCAAATGAAGTAAACGATAACATATTTTGAATTCTTTATAATGAGAAAATTGATTTGTAGTGAAGAGTGATCAGAATAGTCAAACAGTGAAACAGGGGAAACTTCAATAAAAATCTGGTATTGATTGGTCAAACCAAAAATTCTGAAAATTTTATGGATGGAAGATATATAAGTCTATTTTCATGAAAAATTAACGGCACTTTATTTTGAGTTTCTTATCTCCAGTTATAAATAATTTAGTGACTGTTGCTCAGGAAAACAGCTTGTAGTAAATTTGTGATTTTGTTGCAAACATGGTTAAAACTAGTTAATGAGATACTTTTTGAGTTCTTATGATCTTATTTGTGATTTCAATATTTGGTTTTAATTGAGTTCAGATTCAAGTGAGGTGAATTTGCTAAATATGCATTATGTTCATGGATACTTGGCCGAAATGGCAATTACCTAGGAATGATTTCTTGAAAATTTGAAATAATCGAGCTATAAGTAAATTAATTGTTTGCATTGCTTAAAACTTACTAAGCATTGAAGCTTACTCTGTGTTCTCTTTTCCATTCCTTATAGGTTTATCCTTTAGTTCGAGCTGGAAGAGCCGGAGATATCATCACACTATCGAGTCATTATGTGAGTTGAGAAGGTGGTATATCATCATGATTTAAGGCATGTATAGGATAGGCTATAGGTAGAATGATATTTTGTCTTTGTATACATTATAGCCATGCGAAGATGGCTCGATTATTTTGTTTAGAGAAGCCTTATAATTGAACTAATGTGTTGAAATGTTTTAGTTATAACTTGATAGTAGTTAATTTGTTATTAGATATTCGGTTATGTTTTGATAGTTAGTCATTTTGGAAATTTATAAGAGCTCTTATGAAAAATCAATGAGACAGGTTGCATTGTTGATAATTTATGTTTGGTAAATATCTTTGACCTTATAGAAGTTTTGTTCAGTCAAGTAATACCTCATAACCTTATTCCGGCAACGGATACGGGTTAGGAGTGTTACATTTAATGGTATTAGAGCTATGGTTTAGTCGATTCTCGGACTAACCTAGCGTATGTGAGTCTAGCTATACATGCCATATTACTACTCGTGATAGTGTGACATCTCCCGGCTCTAACGAAATTGTTTTGTAAGATAGATATGCTTTCCAACCGAGCTAATTCTGATAATACAGAATGTTATACTCAGACGTTTGAGTGAAAATGTGTTGGTGATGAGTTGAAACTCATAAAAGGTATGAATCAGAATGCATGATATTCTGCTATTGATAAATGTTATAATTATATGAGTATATGAGTTGTGATGTTGGGTAAATGATGGTTGTGTGAATATTTTGACTTAGAATTTATGATTTGATTTAGCATATGAGCTATGTGTTAAGTACCAAGTGATCATAAGTAAATGATTGCTAGATGTTTGAGAATGCGGAATTAGTAATGAACTATTCGTTCATAATAGTATGTGTGATGTGCATGCTTACATAAGTGTTAAAATTGTTGGCTTTACAACCCTCACCCCCTCATCGGTAAAGCATTGTAATGAGATTCGTGCTATATGGATTAAATACGCTTACGAGTGTGAAAATTACAGAGTTTCGTGGTTGAAAGATTAGTCTTGTGATCATATAAGAGAATGAGTCCGCAAGTGAAGACAAGAATGTAAAAGATATTGGATCATGTTGAAGACCATTCGTTATATGCCAATTCACCGTTAAAGAAGAAGTTGAATTCGATGAGATGAAAGTATTCGGTATGATGTCTAAAGAACGTATTAATCGGAAGTTTTTCTAAATTGATTTCATTAGTAATGGGATATTGTGAAATCGGTGATGATAGAATTAGACAATGGATAATGTTTGAATTGAAATGATAGTGAGTGCGATGGTTATAGTCGGTAGTTACTACGTTTTCTTACGGGCAAATGATTATAGTCTTGAGGTTCGAGCGAGAATCTTTATGTGTTTTACGATCAACAATCATGTGATTAATTTTATCAAATGATGAGTAGTTATTGGTGAGCTAGAGACTAAATTGATGTTTAATCAAGAAATTTGTGAGGCTAAGAGGTCATCGCTGAATTACAAGTTAAAAAGGGTACAACGTAAATTGATTTCGATTTAGAATTTCAGATTGGAACCGACAATCATTCGTTGTGTCGAGATAGAGTTCGTGTATTGAGAAATCCGAGATTTTACAACAATTGTGACATCTAGCACAAGTGGTGATTATCTTTCCGCACGGGAGTACTAAAAGAGTACCGCTTTTATTGTTCAAATGGAGACACGAGGATTATATCGTGTTACTAAAATAAACTCTCGTGAGCTTTGGGTATGGAGTTACTTTGTCACACTTGTGTTCTAGAACTTGAAAGCAACCGAGAAAGACATTTATTATTGGTTAAGTTTCCGTATAATAATAATGGTTATGAGATGAATGTTAAGATAGCATTGTATGAGAGAGGTATGGTTGCAATTACTGAACTTTGTTGTATTGAATTGAATTTTGATAAAAAGAATTTCGGGGTTGATGTGATTAGAAAGAGTGAGGGGAAATAAAAGTAATTCGTGATCGTCTAAAAGCGCTTTGATTAGCGTAAAATATATGTGGGCTTGATGTGCAAAAGCATTGAATTTTTTATTAGAAAATTGAGTATTTGTGAAAGTATTATAGTGGGAGTAGAATTTTTCGATTTAGCTATAAATAGAACTTGAGTTCGCAATTCATCGGATTGAATGAGATTATTAGTAGAACTTGGGAAGACCCGTAATGTGTTTCTTATATATATGATGTGACGATACAAATAAGATCCTTTATCTATAGTATCTCTTACAGAAGTAGAAACTCAGCTTGTTATGATGTATATCAAAGAGCAGATCATAATCTTAGCTCATGAGATTGAAAAGTTGAGAAATCTGAGGCTAGGTGAGAAATTGATGAGCCTTGTGAATGTGACACCCCTAACTTGACCCTAGTCGAAAAGTGGTTTCGGGACCACAAAACCGAGTTACAAAAATAATTAATTGTTATATTCTATGCTTATTATTTGTGAATAAGTATGTGTGAAAATTTCATGCTTTAATTTTGTCATTTGGATGTGAAATTAGCTAAAAAGGACATATTTGAGAAACTTAAAAAATATGATAGGCAAATGTCCAAGTGATTAAAATGTTAAACTACTAAAGTTGTGGACTTGCATGTCAAATGGCCCACTTTTAATATTAGTGGACCAGTAATGATGTTATGATTTTGGCATTATGTGTATATTATATTTAGTAAGTAATATTTAATAGTTTATATTATAAAATACATAAATTTTATTAAAGAGGACTTAGTTGTAAATTTTTAAAAGGGTGGTAGATAGATTTTAAAGTGACCAAACCTTAAGGTTTATTATTGTGGAGGATTTCCATGCTTATTTGACCATTTTCTATCCATGTTCACGGTAGTGGGGGTTGTTATGATGCATTATGTGTTTTAAATTAATAATTTATATATTTATAATATGCTATAATTAAAATTTGATAAAATAAAAGTGAATATGGTGATAAAAACAAGGTGAGCTTCATAGCCTTCATTTGAGTCGGAACTAAAGAAAACAAATAGGAGAAGAAGCTTTGGATTTTCGGTCTACAGAAGGGCTAAAATTCAAGGTGAATACTTGTTAAATTGATATTAAATTTGATGTTTTGAGTTCCTAGCTTGATGCTACCTTAAACCCATGGATTCATTCTCTTGAATTGGTTATGTGGCATGTTCGGTATTGGATAGGAAATGTCAATTTTGATAGCTGAAAATGGAATTGGAATAAGGAGTGTTTGATACACTTAGAAGATGAAATTGTAAGTGATTATGAGCTTATAATCTTAATTAGGGAAAATTTATGTTTAATATGACTTAATTGCTGAGGATATCATTCGGCCATGGAAATTGAGCATGGAAAAATCTGGTGTGGGATATATGAAGCTGAAAATTTAGTTTGAAGTGTGGTAATTGTGTTAAAGATGAACATTAAACCTTTATGTTTTATGGTCTTGTAAGTTAGGTGTAAAACCAATGACCTTTTTATGCTTGGCATGGAATTAGTGGTTAAATGAGTTATGAACCTATTATAATTTGAAAATTTGATGGTTTTATGGAGAAGGGGGCATTCGGAAATAGAGGTTAAATTATAATAACCTCACCTTAGTGAATTGAAGTAAAATTTGACTCTTTATAGGATTAAATTACCTATGACCGAATGTGATGAAATTGTCAAGAAATAAATTTGATTAAAAGAGATTCGGTTAATGGTGGGTGTATAGAATAATTGAATGCTAATTTGATTAACTCTCTAATGGTCAAATGTGTTAAACCTTAAAGCATGATTTAGTTTAACCAAGGGAGAACAGGATCGTGTTATTTTGTTTCATATGAGCTTGAAATTTTTATGCAAGAACTCGTTAAATTAAATGGTAATGCCAAATGTGAATTATGTATATTTGTAACCTTGTGTATTCGGCCATATGAATAATGTTCGTATACAAGGATAAAACTTAGTTGGAGAACTTGTATATTTGTAGGAAGGCATGTTTGAACGTGTATTGATAATTGATTTTGAAGGTTCGGCTTTATGCCTTGATAGTTGGTTTTGAAGTATATGATGTCTTGGTATAAATATATGTGCATTCGGTTACTTTCATAACATGCATTTAAAGTGTCCTTTGGATGCAATTGCTTATGCACTTGAGGGTATATGAGTTAATTTTCTTTATGGCAAATTTGGATAAGAAGCTAACTAATAATATGCTAAGGTAGTCATGTGGATAATCGGCTTTGTGAATATTATTAAAGGTGTAATTAGTTATATGCATAGGTCATCTGTAAAATTGACCACATAACTAGTATATGTATATAAGGCGACATGGTGATACCTAGGTAAATGTATTTGGGATGGTTTTAATGAAATACCGAATGTGTGCAGATGTATCGAGGTGTTGCCTTATGTATGAGTTTCATTGAGAAGATTTACCTTGTTGTTTTTAATGATATAACAAGGTGATTAAAATAGTTTAAATTTTGTTAATTAAGCTCAAGAGCATAGAGGGGCAATTTTGGATAAAGAGAAAGTAAACGAATAGCCGTGGATATCTAGTCGTCGACCACTTCCGAGGTAAGTTTTAAGTGATTAAACGTTGAGTAAATTCAATCATAATAGGATATGATGAGTTGATTTAATAAGATATGATGTGGCCATGATATGTTCTAAAAACAAATGGTAAGTTCTTAAGTGTTTGAACTTGGAAATTTAAGAACAAAATTGTAATTATCTGCTTAGGACAGCAGCAGTAACGTGATTTTAGAAAATCATTATAAATTGTACAAAAATTCTTATAAGATAAAATTTATATGCTTAGACTCCCTAATGAGTCTAGTTTCAAATGAAATAAACAAGAACATATTTTGGGTTTTGTATAATGAGAAATTTGTTTCGTAGTGAAGAGTGGTCAGTATAGTCAAACAGTGAAACAAGGGAAACTTTAAGAAAAATCTGGTATTGATTGGCCAAACCAAAAATTATGAAAATTTTATGGATAAAAGATATATGAGTCTATTTTCAGGGAAAATTTACGGCACTTCATTTGGAGTTTCGTAGCTCTATTTATGAATAATTTAATGACTGTTGCTCAAAAAAAAAAAACAGCTTGTGCTGAATTTACGATTATGTTGTAAACCTTGATAAAACTATTTGAGTTGCTTATAAGCTATTGATTAAATATTGGTAACCAAGTACCAAATCCGTACTAAAGTGAAGCTATGAGCCGTAAATGACTAGTATACCTAGTCAATTTTGTTACGATGAATGTGAAAGTGTATGTATATGTGATAAGGCCGAATGACCAATGTGATGAATGTGAAAGTGTATGTATATGTGATAAGGCCGAATGGCCAATGTGATGAATGTGAAAGTGTATGTATGTGATAAGGCCGAAGGGCCAATGTGATGAATGTGAAAGTGTATGTATGTGATAAGGCCGAATGGCCAATGTGATGAATGTGAAAGTGTATGTATATGTGATAAGGCCGAATGGCAATGTGATGAATGTGAAAGTGTATGTATGTGATAAGGCCGAATGGCCAATGTGATGAATGTGAAAGTGTATGTATGTGATAAGGCCGAATGGCCAATGTGATGAATGTGAAAGTGTATGTATGTGATAAGGCTGAATGGCCAATGTGATGAATGTGAAAGTATATATATATGATAAGGCCGAATGGTCAATGTGATGGAAGTGGAAGTGTATAACTGTGATAAGTCCCGAAGGACATTTGTGTCGATTATATCCGGGTTAAAACCTCGGGGCTTTATGCGAGAATATTATCTCGATTAATGTCCGTAGGCTTCGTGCTCGTACTATATCCGAGCTTTAAAGACCCGACGGCTAAATGCTAGGATTCAAGTAAGACTTTGATATTGAGTATCGCAATAAGTTACCATCAAATAAGTATTATGTATTTAAGATGTTCAGTACGTATTACTTACTCATCGGTGGAGTGATTTCGAGGTGAATTATCAAGATCAAAGAGGTAGGTAAATGTGATTAATATTATAACTCCAAATATGAGAATGATCTAATTGGTAATGGTATGCTTGTATAATGAAGTATGTGATGAAAGATTCTTATGTATTAGTGCATATTCTGCCCAAAAGCCTTATGATTTGAGTATGGGTTGGGTTCACTAGATGTGCCAAGACAAGGTAAGGATTATGTTTTGTAAGCTTACGATATGTGATAAGGAATATGTTTGGTTCTTTATGTGCCTACGGTAATTTAGTACTTGTCATGTTGAAATACTTAAAAATATGGATGTGATTATGAACAAGTGGAAAGGATTATTGAAAGTTGAAAATTGATGAAGAATGTGCTTTGGAAATATTTGACCATCTAGGTCATTATTATTCGAAAGTATATATGTGACAGCCAAGTGATGCGTTTATTGATATTATAGTTCGTGATGAAGCTCTAGATTAACTTCATCGAACAGTTGAAATGAATGACCAATGATAGTGAATGAGAACACTTTGTTTTGCTTAAAACTTACTAAGCTTACAAAAGCTTACTCTGTTCGATCATGTTTTGGTTTATAGGTTGTGGATTCTGACTACCGGTTAGGGATCATCAAGACTTCGTCACACTATCTACCATTACGGCAACTATGTAATTAGACTTAGCTTATGGCATGTATAGGATAGACAATATAGTAGAATGATATTTTGACTATTGTATATAAGCCATATGAAAATGGCATCTTTTGAATGTTTACTTATAGAAGTTTAGATTTTATTTCAAAAAAAGAAAAAAAGAAAAAAAAAGGGTTTAAAATTTTATTCTTCTGATCTGATTCCTAATTTCTGTTAACGCCTCATCCTATTCCGGCGACGGTTACAGGATAGGGGTGTTACAATGAAAGTAAATCTAATTTATTTCCTGGTAAGATTTTCGAGGACGAAAATCCCTAAGGGGGGAGAGTTGTAACAACCCGTTTTTAGGGTTAATCAGAACAGTGGTTTTGGGGCCACTAAATCCGATGAGTAGGTTTGTAAATATTATATTTAATATTTATGAGTTAATTGTGAGTTTAAAAAAGGTTTTTGATATTGTGATTTTTGTTTTATAAGCGATTTATTAAGCTCAAGCATCAGCAAAACCCTAAGGTCAAGTGGGTTTAGAAAATGAGGTATCGAGACCTCATTTCTATAAACCGAGTCGTAAATATTTTATAAATATTTACGAGTGGCAATAAGATGATATTAAAGTTTCGTTGAAAAATTTTATTGTTTTGATAGTTAATTAAGCAAAAAGGACTAAATCGCATAAGCGTAAAAGTTGTATTCTATAAGTTAAAGATATTAAATAGCTATGGAATTAAATAGTGGGAGTCCTTAAGTGGTAATTATTCCATAATTGTTGGTAGTGGAATTCCATGGTTTTGTATAATGGAAATTATTAATGTATATCAAGGTTAAATATGGTATTTGGTAATTATAATAAAATAAAATAAAACAAAAGCCAAATTACATGCTATCATCTTCATCAATAGCCGAATGTGAGAAAGAAAATAATGTTCTCAAAACTTTGAAGGTTCGGACATGGTTGTTCATGCATGTAAGTCCATGTCGTCTCGGTTTTTAATAATTTTACGTTTTTGAGATCGTTGCTTCGTAATCTAGCTGGCCCGTACCTCTAATTTTAAAATTGTTAACGTATTTGGATGATGCCATTATTGAATGTTTGAGTATCTTGTTGTTTGATGATGAGTAATAAATCTTCGATGTTTGATTTTCATGTTTGATTAAGTGATTTTTGATAAAAATGTGTATTAAGGACTAAATTTAGAAATTTGTAAATTGAGGGGTCAAAACGTGTAATAAATAAAAGAAATGGGTTGCTAGAGACCTAAGATAAATTCGCCTAACATGGGTTTGATGAAATTTTGAGTAATTTGTGTTATTTTGAAATAGGGATTAAATTGTAAAATGTGAAATGTTAGGGATAAAATGCAAAATGCCCAAATTATGTGTCTTTAGATAAAATTTAATGAAATGTTGAATAAGTGAGTTAATTTTGATATTAATTAGATTGGCAAAAGTAGAATTCGGATTTGGATCGGGGAAAATCAAAATGGTCGATTAGTCGTCTCGTTCGATTATCGCCTTCCGAGGTAAGTCCTTAAGTAATTATATTTGATTTGCTTGCGCTTAAGATTATATAATATGATAAGTAATTATTTGACGTTTACAAGTTCGAATTGCAATAAGTATATTGAATTTCGCTATAAAGCCGAATATGAAATGGATGATTTATGTATATAATGTGGCCGAATGACTATTAAGTGATGATGTGAAAGTGTGTAATATGTGTATACAATTTTATTGTACTTATTTGTATAAAGTCGAATGTGAATTGAATGGTATATATGTGGTGACAGAATAGCTATTATGAAACAAAGTCAAAGAATGGGATATTTGTATAATAGATGAATTGTGACTATTGTTCCTACTTGATCGAGGTTGTGTGTGAAATAATTTGTGAATATGGCATATAGTCGAATGGTTATTAAAAGTGAAACTAGGATAATGAAAAGATTATGTGTTCCTTGTGTATGATTATTGAACCGAAAGTTAAAAGGTAGGTGTACATTTTGTGCTTATATTCGAATGAAGCAATTAAATTGCTAATGTGAAATGTTATGTGAAATGTGTTAACATGTGAATAAATATGCAAGACATCAAATCAGATCCAAGCTAAAGTCCCGAGCTTCGTCTTTGAAATGTATCCGGCTAAAGTCCCGAGCTTCGTCTTGAAAATATATTCGGGCTAAAGTCCCGCAGGCTTCGTGCTGGAAATATATCCGGGCCAAAGTCCCGCAGGCTTCGTGCTGGAAATGTATCCAGACTAAAGTCTCGCAGGCTTCGTGCTGGAAATGTATCCGGGCCAAAGTCCCGCGGGCTTCGTGCTGGAAATGTATCCAGGCCAAAGTCCCGCAGAGCTTCGTGTTTGAAATGTATCCGGTTAAAGTCCCGAGCTTTGTGCTGATAATATAATTTCGGGTTTTATACCTAGTGGGCCAAGTGCCGATGAATTTGATAAAAGTATACAATTACAAGATCCTACACTACGTTGACAAATTGAAAGTGCATTACATATTAAGTTGGCCAGGTATGTATCATGTACTCGTATGCGAGTTTGATTTGAATTAAATTATAAATATATAAAGTGATGCATCTGTGAATAAGTGTTATGACTATAAATGTGATTGTGATATATTCGGTAAATATGTGAAGTTATGTGAAGTGATTCTATGTTTATATTCAAATATAAACACTTGGTCCTTGTGGAAAGGTTTGTGGAAGTATATGATTTTATTTTTAGGTGATTACGATCTTGGAAAATTAAATGTGAATATGATATTGTATTTCATTCGTTTCAATTGAACTAAAGCTGATAGTGAAGCATTTTAATGCCTATGTTATATGAGTTCGATCTTGAATGACATGATATACATGTTTAGATAATTTGAATGCAAGGAATGTGTGAAAGAGCAAATTTGTAATAAATCTGCTTGGGACAGCAACTGTAGCGTGATTTTGGAAAATCACCATAAATTGTGGAAATTGAATTAGAAGCTGAATACATTATGAAATTAAAGCTTAATGAGTCTAGTTTCTTATAAAAGAAACCATGTAGGCAAAAGAATTTTAGATAATGAGATATTTGAAGTGGAGTGAGACAGAGTCAAAATGACTTTGAAATCCCCTGTTCTATCTTTAGAAAATCATTGTAAATTGTACAATGATGATTATAAGATAAAATTTATATTATTAGACTCCTTAATGAGTGTAGTTTCAAATGAAGTAAACGATAACATATTTTGAATTCTTTATAATGAGAAAATTGATTTGTAGTGAAGAGTGGTCAGAATAGTCAAACTGTGAAACAGGGGAAACTTCAATAAAAATCTGGTATTGATTAGTCAAACCAAAAATTCTGAAAATTTTATGGATGGAAGATATATAAGTCTATTTTCATGAAAAATTAACGGCACTTTATTTTGAGTTTCTTATCTCCAGTTATAAATAATTTAGTGACTATTGCTCAGGAAAACAGCTTGTAGTGAATTTGTGATTTTGTTGCAAACATGGTTCAAACTAGTTAATGAGATACTTTTCGAGTTCTTATGATCTTATTTGTGATTTCAATATTTGGTTTTAATTGAGTTCAGATTCAAGTGAGGTGAATTTTCTAAATATGCATTATGTTCATGGATACTTGGCAAAAATGGCAATTACCTAGGAATGATTTCTTGAAAATTTGAAATAATCGAGCTATAAGTAAATTAATTGTTTGCATTGCTTAAAACTTACTAAGCATTGAAGTTTACTCCGTGTTCTCTTTTCCATTCCTTATAGGTTTATCCTTTAGTTCGAGTTGGAAGAGCCGGAGATATCATCACACTATCAAGTCATTATGTGAGTTGAGAAGATGGTATATCATCATGATTTAAGGCATGTATAGGATAGACTATAGGTAGAATGATATTTTGTCTTTGTATACATTATAGCCATGCGAAGATGGCTCGCTTATTTTGTTTAGAGAAGCCTTATAATCGAACTATTGTGTTGAAATGTTTTAGTTATAACTTGATAGTAGTTAATTTGTTATTAGATATTCGGTTATGTTTTGATAGTTAGTCATTTTGGAAATTTATAAGAGCTCTTATGAAAAATAAATGAGACAGGTTGCATTGTTGATAATTTATGTCTGGTAAATATCTTTGACCTTATAGAAGTTTTGTTCAGTCAAGTAATACCTCATAACCTTATTCCGGCAACGGATACGGGTTAGGAGTGTTACATGAATCTTTCGTTGCACCTCAGCTGCCATTGACATTGCTAGGGTAACGAGGTGGTCTACCTCTAGAGGCGGGGTTACTTGGCTTTAACATCTGAACAATATCTTTTTCAGGTCTTTCTGAGCAATCTCTAAGATAGTGGTCAAAAGTACCATACGTAAAACAAGCTCCACTTCTCATGCGACATTCACCGAAATGCAATTTATTGCAATGTTTGCATCTTGGTTTAGGACTTCCAACACTACCTACATTTGTTACAGATGGGGCAGAGATCTTGGATTTGAGCGTTGAATACCTCGGTCTTTTCTAGAATACCCCGTAGATATGACAGAATGATCATGATATTTCTTCGATTTCTTTGAAGCTAATGATTGTGACTTGCCTATAAATCTTTTACTTGAAGCCTGGGCTTCCATCTCTACCTGTCTCTTTTCTTTATTTAGTTCTTCAGCTTTATGTGTTCATCAGCCAGTACAACAAATCCTTTTAATTCTAAAATCCCAACTAACAGCTTGATGTCTTCATTTAATCCCTCTTTAAACCGTTTACACATGGCAACTTCAGTCAGGATATACTCCCTAGCATATTTACTTAACCGAACAAAACCCGTTCTTATTCAGATACAATCATATTCCCCTGTTGAGCTCTAAAAATTCCTTCTTTTTCTGATCAAGGAATCTCTAGCTAATGTACTTCTTTTTAAATTCTGTTTGGAAAAATTCTCATGTGTCATTTTCCCTCGGTACAACAGAAATTATGGTATTTCACCATTGATAGGCTGAGTCTTTTAGTAGAGATACAACATATTTCAAACATTCTTCAGGTGTGCAAGACAATTCATCCAAAACCCTGATTGTATTTTCTAGCTAAAATTTAGCACTTTTTGAATCATCATCGGTAGTAGCCCTAAATTCTTCTGCTTCATATTTTTGAATTTTATTATCTACCAGAGGCTTACTAATTCTAACAGATTCAACACCTTGTGGCATATCAGGAACCAGTTGAGGAGCAGAATGGGGAGGTTGTTGTACAGTAGGATTTGTTCTCATATATTCAGTAAACCATTCTTTCATCATTTGAAACAAGGCTTCTTTTGCCTCCTCACCTCGGCCCTCAGATTTGGGCCTTCTACTACTACTAGATGCAGCTATTTGAACTAAAGCTGGACCGTTGCTCTCAGCTTCCTTGGATTTAGCTCTAGCTTGGTTGGACGACATTAATATATGAAAAACATGTTTAAAATGGTCAGGAGATATTACACTATTACAAATTATATAATGGCATTAATAGCTAAACTCGTACTTGCTACGTTAGTCCTAGAATCGGCTAAACCTGCCTCTGATACCAATCAATGTAACACCCCTAACCTATATCCATCACCAGAATAGGGTTACAGAGTATTACCGGAGTTTACAGATCACTATAATTATTTTATATTATTTACTATTCATATCCAAAAAAATATATATATTCAATCATAATGTCTTTTATAAGGGTCCTTGAAACCTAAATTATGCAATAGAAACAAGTCGGGACTATATTGGGAATTTAGAGAATTTTTCGCGAAATTTTAACAATTTCTTCTAAGGGCAAAGGACACACGCTCGTGTGAGTATTCGATATGAAATACACGGTCGTGTCCTAGCCCATGTCCTTACCCGTGTAACTCTCTAACTTGTGTCACACAGCCAGCCACACGCCGTCTGCTAGGTCTATGGTAAATTTAATTTACGAAAATTAGGTGCAGGGGACACACGGCCAAACCACACACCTGTGCACATGGTCGTGTGTCACACACGACTGAGACATACGCCCGTGTGTCTACCCGTGTAGACGAAAATAAGCCATTTTCAAGGCCACTTTTCTCACCCAATTGGTCTTCCACCTACAACCACATTTAAGCACATTCACCAACCAATCTAATACATTTAAACCAAGCTAAAACCAAATTCTTATGCATCATATATCATGACATTGATTCAAACATCCAACTTACTCAATTGAACATATTCTTACTTAAGCATATTTAAAACTATAATGCCAATCATGCACATTTACATATCACACATTGTATAATCTCATACATGTGACAGCCCTAAATTGACCCTAGTCGGAAAGTGGTTTCGGGACCACAAGACCGAGTCATAAAAATAATTAACCATTATATTTGATGCTTATTATATGTATATAGGCATGTGTGAAAATTTCATGTTTGAATTTTGTTAATTGTAAGTGAATTTTGCTAAATAGGACTTGTGTGAGAAAATTTAGAAATGTGCTAGGCAAATGTTAAAGTGGCCTATTGATGCATGCTAGAAAATGTTGTCCTTGCATGTCAAAATACCCAAAACTTGGGATGGTGGCCGGCCATGCTATGGGTAAAAAGGTATTATAAACATGCTATGTTAGTGTTTCATGGGAGGAATGATAAAATAAGGAGCATGGTAATAAAATAATGAAAAGGTAAATGATGAAGAAAAAAAAAGAAAAAGTTCTCATGTTGTTCAACTTGGCCGAATAGAAGAAAGAAAAATGAAGGGAAAGAGCTTGGCGAAAATCGGCTATGGTGGTTCACTAGACTAAGGTATGTTGATGTTGTTCCATGAGATTCATGTATATTTTTAGTTGTTAGCTTGAGTTCTACCTAGCCCATGGTTTAAATCTTTGCTATGAGATGGAGATGATATTCGGCCATGGGTGTTGTCTTCTTGGTTGGTGTTTGATGTTGTGGTGATGAGGCATGAAGATGAGTTAAGTTTCGGCTAAGGTGGACTTGTGTTGATGTCATTTGCATGCTAAGTGTGAAGCTTTGTAATGATACATGTGATGGTCATTGATGACTCTTGGATTTTCTTTTTAGCATTTTTGAGTTAGACATTAAGTTCTTTGTTTAACCCATGACCAAAATTGAAATGGTATGGTGTCTTGATGCATTCGGCCATGGTAGGAAGTAGATGAGAATTGGTAGTAAGGTGAAGTGCAAATGTTAGTATTTGATTACTAGTGTATATATGTGTATTAGCCGAGTTTTGAACTTGAAACAAAATGGTATGTAGTCAATACAAGTAACCATATTTGTAGGAAGTATTAAGCATATAATCGGCCTCAACATAGACATGCATATTCAGCCACATGAGGTAGATTGGTGTTGCATGTATTCGGTTAGAGGCAAGCATATTGATGCTTTTATCTTGGCTTAGATAATCGGCTAAAAGAGAGTGTGGGCTAATATGTTGAGTTGATTCATGATTTCATATATATGTGACTCTAATGTCTAATGTATATATGGGTTAAGTACCTTGAGTTTCTCTTTTTGATGTTCAAATGATTAAATCAATTTATTTTTAAATTAAGCTCAAGAGTAAAGGGGAACTAAATCCAATAAAGGGAAGGAAAAAGTGATCGAATAGCCATCGAAATCGTTCGAAAACATCCGAGGTAAGTTTTCGAGTAATGAAACTTAGTTTACGATTTGATGAAGTCATGACGTATCATCATAACAAATATACGGTGATATAATGATTCTACTTGAATTATATGTTGAGTTAATTAGTCTATACGTATGATGGGTAGCCGTATGTGCATAGAGATCTTGTCATAAAGCAAACCAAATCATGCTGTTTGTATGTGGCTATTGAGCCGAAAATGGGAATGCTTAATAGTTGACTTGTGTTTGGATTCTAGTTATGAAAATGAAATAAAGATGTGCCATGATTTACTGATATGTGCATGAATATTCGGATGATAACGGGGCTAAGTCCCGAAGGCATTTGTGCTAGTGACTAATTCCGAGCTAAGTCCCGAAGGCATTTGTGCAAGTTACTAATTCTGGGCTAAGTCCCGAAGGCATTTGTGCGAGTTACTATATCCGGGCTAAGTCCCGAAGGCATTTGTGCGAACTACTATATCCGGGCTAAGTCCCGAAGGCATTTGAGCGAGTAGCTATATCCGGTTAAATCCCGAAGGTACTTGGTTTGGGAATGAGCGATCTTGCTGTAATAATTTCAATTAATATGCTCGTAAAATCCCACGATGAGGTATGTTTCGTATATGCATTGGATTAGTTGATTCCTTTTAAATAGTATTCGCTCAGTCGATTAATGAGCTTCCGGCTTTTGGTTAAGTTGATCTCTTATGTATGAGTATAAGGGTTGGTAATGTGAAGTAGGTATGATTTTGAGAATGTGTGTATATGAAATTATCCGTTTAGTCATATGAATGCTATACTCCAATTGTGCCTAATTTCATTGCTCAAAACTTACTAAGCATTAAATGCTTATTCCGTTTCTTTGATTCTCTGTTTTATAGATTTTGGTTCGTCAGCTATCGGACTCAGGATTGTCAAAGTCGAAGTCGTCCACACTATCAAAGCCCTTGTGGTACTCTTTTAGTTGAACTCTGCTAATGGCATGTATAGGACTGCTCTTGTGTTATTAGTCAAGTACTTTGGTGTTGTATATATTTGGATAGTCATGCGAAAATGGCTTATATATTTTGAGCATAGTGTTATAATCATTTTGTATGTATATGGTTATTGAGAGGTGTGGATATGCTTGGCAATGATTGGCCATTGGAATGGTTAATCATGATCATATTTTGTGCTATATATGCTAAAGGGCTAGTTGAATCATGGAAACTATGAAATAGGTAAAGTCTACCTTAAAGGCGGAATCTTGACAAAGAAGATGATGTAAATTTGAAAATCACTAAAAATAGTAGGAATGGAATTAAATAGTGAATAAATTATTTAATCGAACCTTGATGAATCTACTTTCATATGGAAGAAACGAAACGATAATATGAGTCGTATTTTAAGAGATATTTAAGTTTTCGTGGAACAGGGCAGAGCGATTTCGGATCCCCGATCGACTTTGAAATTAACTATAGATTAACCAGAGATAATTAGATTCCTTTTGATTCTAGTTTCCTTAGAAACAAACGCATAAGTATTGAAGCCTGTGTGACAGGAGATATATAAGTCGTAATGCATGAAGGTCGAGCGATGAACCACAAGCAGGGAGACTTTAACTAATAAACTGTACTAATTGGCCCGATTAAAAATTCTAGTAAAAAATTTGTAGATGGATATATGAGTCTAGTTTCAGGAAAAATTTACAGAATCAGTTTTTGAGCTTTGGAACTCGAGATATGATTTTTAAAGTGACTGTGATGCAGTTAGCCAGGTTGTCTGGAAAAAAAATAAAATATAAAAAAATAAACTGTGTAAGTCAATGAAATAAGTCCGTAAATACCTCGTGTTCGACTCCGGCAACGGTCTCAGATACGGGGTGTTACAATACATATACATTAACCATAATATCACTAGCCATTCTGATGGCTAGTTACAACCAAAACATTTGATCATTTAATCTAACTTAGTCTATACATGCTATTATACCAAAAGTAGTTTTGCTAATTATACCAAATTGAGCTGAAGGATAGTGTGATCTTGCTTCAACCCGTTCCAACCTTTATAAGCTTTTGAGTACTATAAAACAGAGGAAAGTAAACAGAGTAAGCATATAAAGCTTAGTAAGTTCGTATAACACCAATAATATTCATTTAAAGTAAGCATATAAACATGAATCCAAAACATTCTGGCCAATTGCCTAAACACATGTTCTCATCAAATAAGTTAGTCATGAAACTTACATAAATATCAAGGAAACAGAGATGAGCTCATCACGCAACTATTTCCAGGTATTTCAGGGATATTTGAAATACAATTCATTTAATTCACATATTTTCTCACATCAAGAGTTTTGTTCGTTGAATTATTGAAATATCGATGGATACCTAGGTTGTACACTTGAGGTGTACCAAATAGTGATCTGTCAATTCATATTCGGGGGTACTTTTTAAAGCACATATTCAGTAATCCCTCTCTCGATCCATAAACTAGGAAGCTCACAAAGAGCAATTAATCGGAAAGCTTACAAAGAGCCTATCAGAAAGCTTATCTGGGGTATATAATAGGAAGCTCATAAGAGCTATAATTAGAAAGTTCACAAAGAACTTTTAATTAGGAAGCTCACGAAGAGCCTTTAATCAGGAGCTCTGGATAGCCATATATCAGGAAGTTCAAGCAAGCCATATCAGGATGCTCACAAATAGCTGTGTTTGTGTCTGTAATATATGCAAGATCACAATCGATCATATAATAGGACATTTACAAAGAGCTACGATAGTCCGCATCACATGCAGGATCACTACCGATTAGGATGCTCATAGGAACCATATAATGGGAAGCTCAAGAGGGCTTATAACGGGATGCTCGTAGAAGCTGTTGTGTGTTCGCAACGTATGTAGGACTAGAACCAATTCGGGAAATCCTGTGTCCATCGAATTCCATTATTCAAACAGGATTAAATATTTATCTGGCTTTGTCAAATATGTAATCAATTTCATGTATATGACATTTGTACAATTCACATACACATCATTCAACTCAAGCATATAAACATACACAATTTAGTTACACGAACTTACCTCAACACTTACTCGTGTATGAAAATCTACTGATCTGACACTTTTTCTTTTCCTCAATCCAATTTCGTATTTGGTCTTTCTGGATCTATATAAATGAATTTAATCATCAATTTATTACATTTCATATTCAAATCAACCTAATTCACTTTTTAGGCAAAAGTATCATTTTGTCCCTGTACTTTTGATTAATTCTAGTTTCGTTCTTAGCCTCGGAAAATGAAATTGATGCAATTCAATCCTTAATCGAAGCCTAGCTGAATTCTTTATATAACATTTATAGCCCATGTTTTTCAAAAAAATTAGAAATTTTCCATGAATTTTTCATTTTTACAATTTAGTCCCTAAATCACAGTTTCATCAAAATTCACTTTACAAAAGTTGTTTATCTATCAACAACCTTTCATTTTCTACCATAAATTTCAAAATTACAGCATATTCATCCATAGCAAAACTTTAATACTTTAATAACTTTGCAAATTAAACCCCGAAATAGCTAGATTAGGTTATTCTGATCTCGAAAAATAAAAATTACTAAAAATGAGACAAGATTACTTACCCAATTAGGCTTGCTTGATTTTCTTTCTCCTTCCTAGGGTTTCCATAGAAATTTCGGAAAGAAGATGATAGTAATATGATATTTTTGTCTTTTAATTTAATTATCATCTTTAATTTTTCAACTTTCCAATTTAGGCATTTACATTTCTTTCATTTCCATGGATGAATCTTAATAAATATCTACTAAGTTTTCTTAATGGTCTAATTACCATATAAGGATCTCAAATTTTGAATTCCATAGCTATTTAATCCTTCTAACTACTAGAATTCAAACTTTGCACTTTATACAATTTGGTCCTTTCCTTCTAATTAAACATAAAATCAGTAAAATTTTATTATCAAAATTTTCATATGTCTTTCCTATCATGATGCAGACCATGTAATAATAATAAAATAAATTTTCTTTCTAACTCGAATTTGCGGTCCCGAAACCACTATTCTGATTTCACTGAAAACAGGCTATTACAAAAAGACTAAATTTGTACTTTTTATTAAATGTAAATAAAATTGTGAAAACTTAACTAAACCATAACATAAATGCTTGTATTCAAGCTCTTTAACTAAAACATAACAAAAATGCTTGTATTCAAGCTCTTTAAATGTGAAAACTAGTTTAATTTGCTACACAAATTTACAACAGATCATCGACCATTTTTACTCCCATAAACTCTAAAACACAGTACTTTCGTAGTTCTTTTATTAGGGCTTGTCGAGTTGTAGTTGTCGAAGTAGTTTGTGGTGCAGTTCTCATTATTTTCTAAAATATTTTCGCTATCTTGTGGGATAATCCCTCATTACCTCAATCTTCTTGTCGAGATCTAACAATTTTATTTTTTTGAGCATTGGCTAAATCTTCACTAGGTTCTTCGACCCCAATCCTATTTTCGTTCTGAACAGAGTGACCACTATTATTCATGTCATCATTATCAATATTTATTGGTTACCCTAACATTTTCAAATATTAAAAAAAATTACTCATTAGCATTCAAATGTTGACTCAAACTCGACTCGGCAATGGCATGTACCTTCAGACTCAATTCTGAGCTTGATTTAGTCTGAGAACCGGCTAAACCTATAGCTCTAATTACACTAAATGTAACACCCCATACCCAGTCTGGTTGTCGAACCCGAGCCATAGAGTGCTAGAAGCAAAATACAAAACACTTGATTTTATTTAATAGTCTAAAATATTATTTCAATATCCACTAACCACATTCAATCATGCATACCATGCAATTAAATCAATTTCAGGTTAATATTGAGCTTATGAAAGCTTAAACCAACCTCGTAGCAAACATGGATCATTTTGAAACTAAAACAAAAAGTTGGGAAAAATCTGAAAATGTTACATGGTCGTGTCCCCTAACAGTGTGGAAAGGTCGAGGCTATATGGGTGGATCACATGGCCATGTGGTGTTAGAGTCACACGACCTTGTGAACAACCGTGTACCCGCATTAAGGCCATGTGGGCTAAAAGTGTAAATATTAAAAAACGTGTCACACGGCTGCATCGTTAGGCCGTGTAACAGACTGTATCTATGTACACTAAAATCGCCTAACAACTTGTAGACCACACGCCCTGTCATATGCTCATGTAGGGTACACAATCGTGTTACAGGTTGTGCCAACCTGTAGCTACGTCCCAAAGCAAGACTTTTAAACCTAATTCACTTATACTACAAGAACATTTTAAATCAAGTTTAACCAATTCAAAATGCATCAATATAACACCAAAATTATACTTATCTCAACCAACCTATGTGCCTAACGAATATGTCACAATTGGCACCTCAATCAAATAGTTCAAACTCAAACATAGATTCATATTTTAACAAGTCCAATATTCCTTCTGAGGCACCTCATAACAAGTAGCATAACATACATGTTTTGACCATTTCTAGGACCATATAACCATGATTGAAAATCAAGCATATATAAACAAGCACAAAGCCATATCAAAACCATTCAACCTAGCATTTACATATCATTCTTTTACTATAGTACCTTCGCAATTTATAAGCAAAACACCATCCAAACTAACAAGACAATATTGTTATCAATTACATATATAAGCATATATATACAAAGTTCTCAAAATGCCAACAAGATCAAAGTTAAGCATTGTTTAACCAAAGACTCCTAAGGTACATGCCATGACCCAATTTAAACTATCACCAATTCTTGAGTCCAGGATTGTTGTTGGATGTTGGTTCGATGACCAAAACGTAAAGTACCTAAACTGCACACAGAAAATAAAACCGTACGCTGAGTAAACTCAGTGGTACTTCTATAATCCAAACATTAAAAAATAATAAAGTACATTCAAATGCATGAGTTAGAAGTAATGGATGATATGCAAATTACCATGTAAATTTCCATACTTCATAACTTATTTTAACCAATCAAACAAAAGTACTAATATAAAGCATTACACGACCATTTCACATTCATTGAATCATCAAACTTTAATATCTTTTTTCATCTTAATTTATAATAATCAATTTCTCAAGTTCACAACAAAATTTCATCAACTAATTATCAATATACATATGTGACAATATAACTCATCACAATTGACTTCAATTGCATAAGTATAACAATATATCATATTTTCAAAACTGTTCAATTTAGTCCTTATCACAAAAAAACTAATTTAGATCGATTCAATTCAACTCATTCTATCATTTCTAGCTTACCTTATGTTATTACCATGCAACGCAAGTACAACAATTGAAAATGTTTGGGTTATAGAAATACAAACTATAACTTATGAGCTACAGGTCGATGACTTTATCTTTTCCTTTTCGTTTTGAGGAATTCGGGTCGACATTAGCTATGGATTAACATCAATACGCCAAATCATTAATACACAATCATTTTCATGTTCAGTTGTTAATTTCTGAAACTTTTGCATTTTATTCATTTTAGACAAAAAAATCGGGACTAACATAACATTTAAATTTAAAGTGCAATTTTATACTAGTTTCACTCTAAGCTTAATTTGACTTACTATTTCTCATTTCAACCACAAATTTCAAATTTTGGGCAATTTAGCCCCTATTACACAAAATCATCAATTGAGTTTACAATTTAGTTCTTTTTCAATACTAAACTCAAAATCTATCAAATTGGTCCTTAAACTTCAACTATATAACACTAGTAACATTCTCAAAATATAACAATATCAAAAAGTACAACATGGGTCAGCTAGCTTAAGCTCCGGGGATTTCAAAAATATAAAAATTACAAGAAAATGAGTATTTTGAGCATACCAATTGAAGATTGAAATTTTGGAAATGTAACACCCATAACTACTTTCGTCGCCGAATTAGGGTTACAGAGTTTTACGTTACAATTCAGAACAAGCAATAACAAATAGCATCAAGTTTACCAAATTAATTAACAAATTTTCATAAATAATTAAGATTGAAGGAAAACATACTCTTATGGGTCTTAAATTGAGCCTTCGAGGCCCGAAAAATAGTTTAAGAACAATCAAGGACCAATTCGAAGCAAATCAAAAAGTTCAGAGAAAAACTAAAAATTTTCAAAACAGGGGTCACACGATCGTGTGACATAACCCAAGCCATGTAGCATTCGAAATACCCTCACATGGACTTGTCATAGATCGTGTTGAATTTGATGTTGGGTCACACGACTGTGTCGCAGACCATGTGTCAGCCCATGTGAAATCTGCACTTAACACGTTCAAGGCACATGCCCGTGTGTGACACACGATCATGTGACAGCCTATGTCCCAAGCCGTGTGTGCCCAAAAATGACATAAAACTTGCTCATTTCATATCCAAATGCTTTGGCACCTAAACCAATCTTCAACAAATGAGTATAAGTCCTGAAAAATACATTTTAATGACACTCGAAGCATGCCAACACAATCAACCTAAAGCCTCACCTATATGTCATCAATGGCACCACAATTCAATACTTACACAATTCATTTCCTAAACTACATAAACAAACTACAAACATGCTTCTAATAACCTATAATGAATCTAAAAATATCATACTTAGCTCAAGCCAATCTTATTAAATCACATTCATCCATTATGCTTAAGCTTATAATTAAGCATGCATACCTAACGAAGTTGTTCAAACCACAACATCATATGTACACAACTATACAGCATAAGTATATAAGAACTATTACAGACCATAACCAAATTCCACTATTACATGCCACATAAAAAAATTTAATTCAAAATATACCAAAAGATCTTTGAATAGTGTGAATTCTTTTTTAGTTGATCCGATCTCCCAATTTCCATCAAACATGACCTACAAGGAAGAGACAATGACACAAGTAAGCTTTCATAAAGGTTAATAAATTTGTCAATTAAACAATAAAACTTAATTAAATATAATAATTCAACTAACAAGATAAATTAATAGAGTTCCTGTTAACAAGGTTATTATTAGAACCCATGTCAATCACAGCTCACAATAGGTGAGTAATGCTCAAACATTAGTTCAAATTAATTTTTCACATTTCAATACATTAACATTTCTTACTATCACAATGTGAAATCTCTTTAACATACAATGATAATACAACATTTACCACCTTTACACATATATACTATTACGAACTACTTACCATTACGCACGTTGCATTTAAATCTTCATGTATTTCCATTCGACGCATATTGGAAAGATGATTGAAATCGTGGTACATGATTTATATTATGCCATAGTCCAACTATAGTCTTACGTGTGCATTGCAATAGCCCTTTCATGGTCTTACGTTCTTAGTTCCATAACCGGGTTATGGTCTTATCAGCAGAATGCCATACCCCAGCTATGGTCTTATAATCAGGATACCATAGCCCAACTATGATCTTCTCATCAGAATGCCATAGGCTAGCCATGGCCTTACGTATATACATTGTTATTGTAACATCCCGAATTAGGGGGAAAAGTGTAATTTTGACAAAGTTTAGGGGCAAAAATGTAATTTTCCAAAATGTGATTTTTGGATCACATTAAATAACATGACTAATAATTGGACTAAATGTGATATTATAGATCAAGGAAAATGAGGATTAGACCTAGATCGGGTGAAAAATGGAAAATCAACGGTTAGATTTCTTTTTGCTATTTTGGTGCCGAGGTAAGTTCGTGTGTCAATGATATTGCAATGCTATATTAGAATTGAAAATTCTATATTATTATTGCACGAAAATGGCATGATTTAATATATCGAAAAGTGATGAAAGAATGGTATATAAAAATTGTAAGAACAATGATATATGACTAGTAGCATAAAAGATGTTGGATGGTTCAATTATTGATGGCTAGCTATATGATTGCTGAATATATAGAGAATTTGATATAACATGATGTTTTATTAAGTTGGATAACTTGTGAAAGAGTGAAAAGGAAGGTAAGTTTGTTTGTAAATAATATATCATTTTTATTTATGTTATAATATTTTTTTAGTATATGAGATGTGGTTGCATATTGAGTGATCACTTGATGTAAATTATGAATTGAAATTGATTATGGATGAATTGGAAAAATATTGAAAAGTGAGGAATTACCCAGTTGGACCTTCGGAATAGAAAAGATACGAATGATCCGTTGTGAAAACACAAGTGTAGTACTATGTGCAGGCTACTATGTGTTTAAAATGGTTTTAGATCACGTGTGTAGTACAAAATGCAGGATACTACATGTACCAGATGGTTAGGTTGCATGTATAGTACTAAGTGCAAGCTTCTATGCGTACCGGGTAGTTTCGATCACGTGTGTAGTACTAAGTGCAGGCTACTACGTGTATCAGATGGTTAGGTCACGTGTGTAGTACTAAGTGCAGGCTACTACGTGTACCGGATTGTTGGTCGCATGTGTAGTACTAAGTGCAAGCTACTATGTGTACCAGATAGCTTCAGTTACAAGGGTAGTAATATGTGCAGGCAACCGTGTATCTGTTATTATTCTGATGAGTTCAACGGGAAATCAACTTAGTAAAAATACATGTGAACATGACCATGTGATGAATAAGTGCAGATATATGTTTGTGGAAATTTATGAGCAATGTACTCGATAGTTTAGCAAACTTTCAGTAAGATGGAATGGAGTAAGTGAAATTATGTAAGAATGAAATTTGTAATAAAACAGTTTTGGACAACATCAGTTGTGCAAATTTGAAAAATCACCAAAAATAGTGGAAACCAAATTAGAGGTTGAATAAGATATGAAATTAAAGCTTATTGAGTCTATTTTCATATAAAGGAAATGGTGTAAGTAAAATAATTGCATATTATGAGATATTTGAATTTTTGTGAGATAGGTTCAGAATGATTTCTGAATTCCCTGTTTTGATTTGGAAAAATCATTAAAAATTGTAAAAAAAATAATGATGGGTTATGATTTATAAAAGAAAAAATTATCAAAACCTTGTACGAAGAGATAATTAATTTTTAGTGCAGAGGGGTTGGAACTGTCGGACAGCAAAATAGGAGTTAATTTAAAGAATACACTATACTTATTAGATAGACCTAAAATTCTGGAAATTTTATGGTAAAAAGATATGCAAGTCTAGTTTTAGGGAAAATTTACAGAGCTTAATTTGGAGTTCTGAAGCTCCAGGTATAAATAATTTAGTAACTATGACTCGAGAAAACAGCATGACCAGAAAATAAGTAAAAGTGTAATTATGATTATATTTCCATGGAATCATATTGATAATTTGCTTATTATTGTCATATGGACTTGCTAAGCTTTAAGCTTACTCCCTCCTTTCCATTTCCTTAGTGTTGACAGGTTAGCTCGGGGTTGGAGATCGTCGGAGGTAACCTCACACTATCAAGCTACCTTTTTTGGAGCATTGATGAATCTTATTGTCTTCAAGTGAGTGGCATGTATAGGGACTTAGTTTTATGATAGATGTTATTATGCTTAGCCATATGTATTGGCTTATATTGATTTATTGTATATAGCCATGAGATGTGGCTTGTAAGTCTAATTATCCATGATAAGTTCTAATGCTTGTGATGCGATGATGCGTTTATGCTTGTGGGATATGTATGGTTCGTATAATGACATATATGCATGATGGGTGCTTCTTGACTGATCGAAATTGTAACACCCCTTACCCGTACCTGAGACTGGAATAGGGTATGAGGCATTACCAGACAAACATACAAACATTCGACTAAAATACAGGCTATAAAATTTTATTTTTATTTCGAAACATTCATTCACATGCACATAGTCCCTTATTTGGGTCTACGAAGCCCAAAACACACTTTAGAAAGGTTTCGGGACTAAATCGAGAACTTTGGAAAGTTCTTGGAAAACATAGAAATTTTTCTCATTAAACAGGGCCACACGTCCGTGTGGACACAAGGGCACGCCCGTGTGCCATCAACACGCCCATATTCTCAGGCCGTGTGATTCTCTGTCTATGACATCATCAAATGAGTTGAACCATACGGCCAGGCTGCACGCCTGTGTCATCAGGCCGTGTCCCTCACACGATTGAGACATACGGCCGTGTCTCAGCCCGTGTAATTAACTCAAGCTATTTCCCAAGCCTTTGTCACCCTACATATATCTACATGATCTCAATAACATTCAACATTCTCTATTTTGATACAAATATATCATTTGTCTACCATCATGCACGTAATACACATTCTTACATTAACCAGAACTAGAAATACCAGATCTTGTTCTCATTTTATACCAAGCCTAGACATACCATCTATTCACATACATAAAACAACATGCTTGACTAAGACATTCCACACTTATTTCATGTTTAACCACGGTATTACTTTTTCTTACCTTACACCTTTACATTAAGAATATGGTCACATCTAATGATCATAATTTATTCACCACATAAGCATGACATATCATATAGCAATGGATCAAGCATGCATAATCAATTAGGTTTACAACCCAATGATCGAATATAAACCATATCACATGGCTATATACGATTTAACCATCATAAGCCAATACGTTTGGCCTAATCATACGAACAACTATCATAAAGACTAAGTCTCTTTACATGCCACTCACTTGAAAAGACTTGAAGTTTATTGACACTTCACATCAACATTTTGATAGTGTGATGCTGCCTCCGACGATCTCCATCCCTGAGCAGACCTGCTAATACTAAAAGAAATGGAGGGAGGGGTAAGCTTTACACTTAGTAAGTTCATATGAAATTAATAAGCAATTTACCAATATGTTTCCTTAGGTAAAACAACTATAATTACACTTTTAGTCATATTCTAGTCAAGCTATCTACTCAAGTCATAGTTGATAAATTATTTATAACTTGAGATACGGGACTCCAAATTAAGATCTATTAATTTTTCCAAAAACTAGACTCACATATATTCTTACCATAAAATTTTCAGAATTTTTGGTTTAGCCAATTAGTACAGTTTATTCATTAAAGTTGCCCCTATTTCACTGTCCAATAGTTCTGACCTCTCTTCACTAAAAATTATTTATCTCATAATACGGAACTCGGATAATATTTACATCTATCTTTATAAAAAATAAACTCAATAAGTATTTTAATCATATAAATTATAACTCACAATTATTTTTTTACAATTTTTAGTGATTTTCTAATAATAAGACAGGGGAGTCTAGAATCACTCTGAATCTGTCTCACAATAACTCAAATATATCATGATAAAAAATTCCTTTGCTTACACCATTTTCTTTATGTGAAACTAGGCTCATTAAGATTTAATTTCATATATTATTCAGCCTCTAATTCCACTTACATTATTTATGGTAATTTTTCAAAGTCGGGCTACTACTATTGTTCAACACAGTTTCAGTTCAAAATCACAATAGCTACATAAATTTATTCTTACTTTATACTCATAGGCATGATTTAATATCATACATGTATCTTTCCACAAACCATCATACTTTCATCAAATCATATAACATTACCATTCATATCCATTCGTACATAATACACAAGGACATATATTCCTATAAATCATCATAGTCATATGAGTACATAATGGCAAATATATACCTTTGCTTTCTTGCACATATACATACCTTACTTAGCTTACGTTCGAATTTCATATACATTACCCGTTGAACATTTGGAATAATGAACAGGATACTCGGATACAAATGCACCGAAGTGCCATAATCATAACATAGCACTCCTCTCAACAAGGCTACATAAGAGCACCCGGACCTAGCATGTATCACATAACCACGCCTCTTAACAGGGCTACATAAGCTCCCAGACCTAGCGTGTACCACATAATTACATGTCTCTCAATGGGGCTACATAAGCTCCTGGACCTAGCGTGTACCACATAATTACATGTCTCTCAATGGGGCTACACAAGCTCTCAGACCTATCATGTATCATGTCATCAAATGAGTTCATACATACATAACTATCCTAGTGACATGTCACTTGTATCCTCACCTATTTCTAAGTTCAAACGGGATTTTTGGACTTTCATCTCTTTGTCGAACATTCTTGAAATGTTGGCCTCATATCATATGGCATTATCATATACAAATACTAACATGGCAACACTTATAGCATAAGCATAAAACGTCAAAACATATTATAGCAACAAAGTAACCAAATAACATATTATTTATCTAAATGTTATTTAAACATCTAAAATATCAATTAAGGTATTTATTTGTACATGTACTTACATCTCATGTACTATTAAAGCAACAACATTAAAATACACATTCATTATTAAAAATCATATGAACTTACCTCGTATACGAAAATGGCCATTTTTACCATTTAAGTCCACTACCTGGTATTTTCTTGATTTTAAGCCGAATCTCGATTTCCTTGATCTAAAATTACAAATATAACTCATTTATTACTCACATTATTCAAATGGGTCCATAAATCATATTTTATAAATTTGCATTTTGACCCCTAAACTTTTGCATATTTGCACATTTTCCCAAAGGTTCAGAAATTAAACTTCATCCTATTTTCTTATGTTTTATGACATGCTGATCATTTTTCCCTTCTATGGCAACATCAAATTCTCACTCTAACATGTACTTATGAACATTAGGTATTTTTACCGATTATGTCGTTTTACTCGTTTTCACGTAAAATCGCTTAGCAAAATTGGTTTATCTAACACCCAATACTCATTTTCTACCATTAGACATCAAAATACATGCATGTCATATATGGGTAAATTTTTAAACATGAACCCTAGCTCAAATTAATGGTAGAAATGGGTAAATCAAGCTACGAGGATTTCAAAAATGCAAAGAACATTAAAAACAGGGCAAAGATGGACTTACAATCAAGCTTGAAAGTTTTACAAACCCTATCCATGTATTCCATCTCCATATACGGTTATGGCATGAGAAAAATGAAGAAGAAGACATCTTTTTCTTAGTTATTTTGGCTTTATTTGTCAAATTACTAAAATACCCTTAATGAAAATAAATAAAAACATACCATGCCATACCCATTTTTGTCCACTAATTACAAAATGGGCTATTTACCAATTAAGGACCTCTAATTTAAAAACCCATTACTCACAAGTACTTAGTACCTTTGTGAACTAGAACACACATTTTGTAACTTTTTACAATTTAGTCCTTTTGACTAAATTGAGTGCCCAAACATCAAAATTTTCGAACGAAATTTTCACGAAATTATTTGGTAAAATTGTAGATCATAAAAATATAATAAAAATAAAATTTTTTTCATCGAATTTGTGGTCTCGAAACTACTATTCCAACTAGGCCCAAAATCGGGATGTTACAGAAATGGTCATAGCCACGTGGTAAATGTATAATATGGAAATAAGTTGATAATGTTTGAACATGAACACTTGATGTTGATTGAAGCTACTTGATAAATTGATGGTTATGAAAGTTCAGTAAAAGTGATCATCAAATGATAAGGTCAATGAATATAGAATTGCTGTGCCTAGATTTGATATTATATGAGTATGTGTAATAAGTGAATGATAGCATGTTAAAGGTAAGAATATACCTTAGTAAAGTATGTTAAATCATTAAAATGATGCAATGATGTATATCTTTGATGTGTGGAAAGATGTGAGGGATTAAAAGTAACAAAAGGCTTGGAAAATAGCCTAAGTACTAGTCATACGGGTAGAGACATGGCATGTGTCTCAACAATGTGGATGACACGGCCTAGCACACGGGTGTGTGGCCTGACCGTGTGGTTAAATTTGTTTTGCTGACGTCATAAACAGAGAGTTACACGGCCTGAGGACACGGGCGTGTTAGAGACACATGGGCGTGTCCTTGTGTCCACACAGGCATGTGACCCTGTTTCAGGAAAATTTTTCTAAGTTTCCCCAAAAATTTCTTAAGTTCTTGATTTAGTCCCAAACCGCCTTTAATGCATGTTTAGAGCCTCGGTAGCTCGTATAAGGGACATTATGCATGTGATTGAATGTTCTTAATTTAAATGAAATTTTATGGCCTGGTTTTGCATGTTGGTGAATGTTTAAGTCTGGTAGCGCCTCGAACTCTGTCCCGACGTCGGGTACGGGTAAGGGGTGTTACATTTAGTGGTATCAGAGCTACGATTTAGTCGATTCTCAGACTAACCTAGCATTTATGAGAGTCTAGCTATACATGCCATAAATCTGTGATAGTGTGATGTCTCCCGACGTGAATGAGAACTATCCTTTTTGGACAAAGGTGCTCTCCAACCGAGCTATACCTATTATTTTCAATGTGAAGCTAAGGCATTTTAGTAAAGTACAGTCATGATGAGCCTAAACTCAGAAAAGTATGAACAAAAGTTCATGATATGTACGTGATAACATGTGAGATGAAAGTTCATGTTGTGATTAGTACCTATGCTTGTTTGATATTCATATCACATTGTGCACTTGATTTACTTGATTAAGAAAATGTGACAAATAGAAATTCATGAAGGTATGAATAAAAGTTCATAATAACATGATACGGATAAAATGTCATTGTCCCAATTGAACATTGAATGTTGATGGATTGCAATGGTATTTTTAAATGAGATAAAGAAATACACTATGATAAGCTTATCTATGTTTAGCTGATATGATATATATGATCGATTTGCTCTAGTAAATGTATGTATTTGGGTAACCCACCAACCTTATTGATGGAATAAATGTTCGTGTATACTTGTTTGGATAATTATAATGCGCAAACTCGTACAATTTAAGTAAATGTGCTAAAATTGATTGAATTGAGTTATATGATGATAATGATATGTATAGGATAATGTACAAGATAAAATTTTTAATTTTGACATACTTATCCATGTTTGTTTGGCCCTCATAAGATGTTATGTGCATGACTTGTTTGATTGAATTAATGGGATAAGTAAAGTTATTCAGAATCCATAAAATGCATGCATAAATGCACTAGTTTAAATAAGATAATTGGAATGTTCATGCCATACAGGTGTGAATAATAATTTTCCAGAAGTGGATGATATGTTTGTGAAAATGTTACTATGATGATGAAATAGTGTTATATGTATATGTGTGTGAGAGAAAAGTTAGGGACCTTACGACCCCACCCCCTTACTAGAGTGGTGTTTTGTAAAGGATTTTATAAGATCAGTGTTGAATAAGCTCACAAGTATTAGACCAAAAAGTTCAACTATAGAATGATTATAACTATGATCAGAGATTAATTAGATTGATAAGTAAATACAAAGCTAGTAAAGTGAGATGTCAAGAAACGTATTAACTGGAATTTCTTCAGAACTGATCTTCTTCAATGAAAATCATAATATGGGATTTGTAATAACAGAAATAGTTGGAGGAATAAATCTTGAAATGTAAGATATCTGAATGCGGTAATTATAGTAAGCAGATTATGACTGTCTTTCTTGAGGTACTCTATAAGTTCATTTACTCTCCGAAGTATTACTGGGGCTATTTATTTTCAAATAAATTGTTATCGTGTGAAAATGTTTTCTAATCTTAGAATAAGATGAAAGTATTGATATTTTGACTGGTATATAATCTGTATTGCTCTATTTTCCCTCTACATTCTATTACGTTCCGTCTATTGGGATTTTATGACATAATGTACCTGATGTTATGATTCTGTTCCTTCTAATGGATGCTCTGTTTAATATATATATATATATATATATATAGGAAGGTACATTATCCTTGTTGCATTTAATTCCAGTGGGCTTGAATGATGTATTCTTCTAGACTTCTTTCCTTTGGGAAATTATCGAAATCTTCCATATTTTCTTATAAGCTTTGTTCTGGGTCTTTCATTATGATATTGTATCTTGGATTTCTTTATTTTGGATTTCTCTATCTTGGACTTCTTAATCCTAGTTTTCTTGTTATCTATATTTTAGAATTTATCAATCACGGCTCATATCTACAGTATGTTCTTCAATTGTGATAATCATGTCAAGTGTGACTATGCTTCTGGTTTGATCATAGTAATATGGCAATTCTAGTATCTGGATTTCTCTAAATCTTCATGAAGGATTGACATCAGCAAAAGGCATAAGTGGTGAAATTGCTATTATCAGCTTGTATGATGGATTTCTTTTCTTAAGAAAGTTATTCAAGTTAATGCCTTCGATTGGGAACATTTATACTACCTTGACCTAATGCAATTGAAATGAACATTGATTAGTATGATGAGTGAATTTTGCATGATTACATATTAAATCGTTTTGTCAATTGAAATGAAGGATTTCCTGAAACTTTATCAAGTAATAATTAAGACCGACTTGGTTGTTCAGTTTGTATGGGTTGTTGTTTGAAAGATTTAATGCGATATTTATGTCTAAAATTTTTCCCAAGTCTGAGAATAAGATTTTATCTCTTCGGGTAAAAGACAGATAGTCTAAATGAAAGTGTATATATCTTAGAAGACTTTGATAGGATTTAAAGTTGTTTTGAATGATAAAGTTTTCGTCTTGTGAAAGTTGAATAGTCTACTACATGTTGGTAACAATTTGAATATATGAGAATATTGTTAATCGAAGCCTTTGAATTGGGTTAGTCTGCATTGAGCAAAGACTTCTTAATTTTTAGTGATGTGTTTTAAGACAAGAAAGGCAGTATGATAGCTTAAAGTATCTGCTGTCATAGAAAGACTAAAGTTGAGATAGTGTAGCGAACTTGAATTGTTAAAGGATAATAAGATAGTTATGGTATGATCTCTGAGAATGGGATTACTATAGATTTCATATCAGAATTATTCCTATCTTCGAAAGAGAAAGATGTCATATGATTTGTTGTTAAGTAATTGATGAATCTGCAAATCATGTTGGTAAGTACTAAATTTTCGCTCATCAGACTTATGGGATTATCTTTGAGATTGTTGAATTTCTTAAAATGCTAGAATTTGTTAATCAAAATGAGATCCAGGATTTATATTATGAATTATTGAAAAAACTAATTGAGGCTCTGAATTTTGATGATGATTAGAGGTCGAACTAGTAAACTATCGGGCTGTATAAAATGATAGAGAACTTAAGGCCATGATGATCGGGCTAGCTACACCATTTGAATCTGAGAGGATTCAAGTATGATGTGTAAATACATACTCTCTGACGGTATGGGTTCGACCCTTGTATATAGGAGTTCTATAATAGAAGTCAAGATTCGATTGATGCGTCGTATAACATGGAATTGTTCATGACTTTAGTATGAGAAATTAAAGAGCTAAGTATTAAACATAGCCAGAGTAAAAGTTATTTAGCAATGATTATGAGATAGTGGAGTTTATGTGAAAATCGAACCACACTTTTAGTAAGATTTTCATGGATGAAAATCCCTAAAGGGGGGAGAGTTGTAACATCCCGAATTAGGGCCTAGTCGGAACAGTGGTTTCGGGACTACAAATCTGACACTGTAAAATTTATTTTTATTATAATTTTATGGTCTAAAATTTCACGAGATGATTTTGTGAAAATCTCGTTCAAAAATTTTGACGTTTGGCCACTCAATTTGGTCAAAAGGACTAAATTGTAAAAAGTAAAAAAGTTGAGTTCTACATGTTAGAGGTGTCTAATTGTTATGAAATTTTAAATTGGAGGCCTTTAGATGGTAGTTAGACCATTGGATAATTCTTTGGACAAAAATGGATATGAAATGAGTGAAATAGAATATTTTTAATTTAGGGGCATTTTGGTAATCAGTAATTAAAATGAATTAAAAACAAAATTAAAAGCCAATTTTTTGTCCATCTTCTACCCCATGGCCGCAATTACATGGAGAAGACATAGCTAGGGTTTTTCAAGCTTCCAAGCTCGATTGTAAGTCCGTTCTAGCCTCATTTTTAATGATTTTTACGATTTTTAAATCCTCGTAACAAGATCTACTCATTTCTACCTATATTTTGAGCTAGGGTTTGTGTTTAAAAATTTACCCATGGATGACATGCATGTACTTTGATGTCTAATGGTAGAAAATGAATGCTCGGTGTGTAATAAGCGACTTTTACTAAGTAATTTTCAGTGAAATTGTCAAAAAGGATCGTTTTGTAAAAGTTACAAAATTTGTCATAAAAGTGTGATTTAGTGGAAATTAGGGGCTGCTATAGTTATGAAAATGGTTCGGCTAGTCCTATAGAGTGAGAAAATTGAATAAAAATCACTTTATGAGCCTCGGGGAAAAAGTGTAATTTTAACAAAGTTTAGGGGCAAAAACGTAATTTTTCCAAAATATAATTTTTAGATCACATTAAATAATGTGACTAATAATTGGACTAAATGTGATATTATAGATCAAGGAAAATGAGGGTTGGACCAAGATCAGGTGAAAAATGGAAAATTGACAGTTAGATTCTTTTTTGCTATTTTGGTGCCGAGGTAAGTTCGTGTGTCAATAATATTGTAATGCTATATTTGAATTGAAAATTCTATATTATTATTCCACGAATGGCATGATTTAGTATATCGAAAAGTGATGAAAGAATGGTATATAAAAATTGTAAGAAAAATGATATATAACTACTAGCACATAAAATGTTGGATGGTTCAATTATTGATTGCTTGCTATATATGATAGCTGAATATATTGAGAATTTGATATAACATGATAATTTATTAAGTTGGATAACTTGTGAAAAAGTGAAAAGGAAGGTAAGTTTGTATGTAAATAATATATCATTTTATTTATGTTATAATATTTTGTTAGTATATGAGATGTGGTTGCATATTGAGTGATCACTTGATGTAAATTATGAATTGAAATTTATTATGGATAAACTGGCAAAATGTTGAAAAGTGAGGAATTTCCCAGTTGGACCATCGAAATAGGAAAGATACAAATGATCCTTTGTGAGAACACATGTGTAGTACTATGTGCATGCTACTATGTGTTTAAAATGGTTTTAGGTCACGTGTGTAGTACTAAGTGCAGGATACTACATGTACCAAATGGTTAGGTCGCATGTGTAGTACTAAGTACAGGCTATTATGCGTACCCGATAGTTTCAATCACGTGTGTAGTACTAAGTGCAGGCTACTACATGTACCGGATTGTTGGTCGCATGTGTAGTACTAAGTGCAGGCTACTATACGTACCAGATAGCTTCAGTTGTGGTAATATGTATAGGCAACCATGTATATGTTATTATTTCGATGAGTTCAACCGGAAATCGACTAAGTGAAAATACATGTGAACATGACCATGTGATGAATAAGTGCAGATATATGTTTTTGGAAATTTATGAGCAATGTACTCGATTGTTGAGTCAACTTTCAATAAGATGGAATGGAGTAAGTGAAATTATGTAAGAGTGAAATTTGTAATAAAACAGTTTTGGACTGCAGTAGTTGTGCAACTTTGAAAACTCACCAAAAATATTGGAAACCAAATTAGAGGTTTAATAAGATATGAAATTAAATATTATTGAGTCTATTTTCATATAAAGGAAATGGTGTAAGTAAAATAATTTCATATTATGAGATATTTGAATTTTTGTGAGACAGGGTCAGAATGATTTCAAAATCCCCTGTTTTTACTTGGAAAAATCATTAAAAATTGAAAAAAAATAAATATGGGTTATAATTTATATGATTAAAACCCTTAATAAGTCTATTTTTGAAAAAAAACACAAATGGAAACATTATCAAAATCTTGTACGAAGAGATAATTAATTTTTAGTGTAGAGGGGTCGGAACTATCAAACAGCGAAACAGGGGTTAATTTAAAGAATAAACTGTGCTTATTTGTTAGACCAAAAATTATGGAAATTTTATGGTAAAAATATATATGAGCTTAATTTTAGGGAAAATTTACGGATCTTAATTTGGTATTCTGTAGCTCCAGGTATAAATAATTTAGTAACTATGACTCGAGAAAACAGCATGACCAAAAAATAAGTAAAAGTGTAATTATGATTATATTTCCATGGAATCATGTTGATAATTTACTTATTATTTTCATATGAACTTACTAAGCTTTAAGCTTACTCCCTTCTTTCCATTTCTTTAGTGTTGATAGTGTAACACCCCGTACCCGAGTCCGTTACCGGAGTCGAACACAAGGTGCACACAGACTTAACTTAATTGTTTTCACAGTCCATAAAAAATTTCCAGACTAGTGGTTCTTTGCGTCCTTTATCGCCTTAAAAATCATATCTTGAGTTTTAAAGCTCGAAAATCAGTTTCGTAATTTTTCCTGAAACTAGACTCATATGTCCATCAACATATTTTTCTAGAATTTTTGGTCGGGCCAATTAGTACAGTTTATTAGTTAAAGTCTCCCTAATCCGGGGTTCGACTACACCGCCTTCACCCATTACTTAATTGGATATCTCCTGCATGGGCTTCAATATGATGCCGTTTGTTTCTATAGAAACTAGACTCAAGGAGGAATCTATAAATATATGCCTAATTATCTCTGGTTAATTTACAATGAATTTCCAAAGTCGGAACAGGGAATCCAGAAACCGTTCTGGCCCTGTTTCACAAAAACCTAAATATCTCTTAACATACAACTCATATGACCGTTTCATTTCTTCTATATAAAAGTAGATTCATCAAGGTTCATTTACATAATTTATTCACTATTTAATTCCATTCCTGCTATTTTTAGTGATTTTCACATCCACACCACTTCTTCTGTGTCAAGATCTGCTTTCAGTGTAAACTTTACCTATTTCGTGGTTTCCATGGGCCAACTAGAGTTTTGTCATGCATAGGTCCACCTATGATCATGTTTAGCCATTCCAAGGGCTGATCATTGCCCAACACTTCCATTCCAGTCCATAGTCACATCATGAAACCATATATACATACATAAACACAAATGGTCTAATGCCATACTCCACTTCTACGAGCCATTTTCGCATGGCTGTACACACAAACATCACAAAACGTACTTGAAAAATAGCAAAGGGTAGTCCTATACATGCCATATCCAGAGTTCAACTAAAAGAGTACCAAAGGGCTTTGATAGTGTGGATGACTTCGACTTCGATGATCCCGAATCCGATAGCTAACGAACAAAATCTAGAAAGCAAAGAGCCAAAGCAACGGGGTAAGCATTTTATTGCTTAGTAAGTTTCAAGTAATGAGATCAGCTTTGACTAAAGTATTACGTTCACATAGCTAAATGAATCACTTTATTAATACACATTCTCATAATCATACTTACTTCACACTTCATCAACATATATACACACAAGGTATCAACCTATCTAAGAGCCGAAAGTTCGTTAGTCGATTGAACGAACACTATTTCAAACTAATTGACTTTTCCGATGCACATGTGAACATACCTTATCGTATGGGTTTTTCGAGAGTATTAACTGAATTTATTACAGCACCAAAACGCTCACCTTCAAACCGAGTTTCTTTGGAATTTAGCCGGATATAACCACAAGCACAATTGCCTTCGTGTCTTAACTCGGATTTGGTAACTTGCACAAATGCCTTCGGGTCTTAGCCCGGATATAACAACTCGCACGAATGCCTTCGGGTCTTAGCCCGAATATAATCACTCGCATAAATGCCTTCGAGACTTAGCCCGGGTATCATTCAAATGCTCATGTACACATATATCAATAATCACGACACATCCATATTTCATTTTCGTTACTAAGGCTCAAACACAAAACATTTATCAAACCTTTCCAATTTCGGCTCAATAGCCACACACAAAGAGCATGATTTTGATTTACTTAAGACATAATTCAATCGAATCATAATTTAAGTTCCATTACTCGAAACTTACCTCGGATGTTGTCGAACGATTTTGATGGCTATTCGATCACTTTTTCCTTCCTCTTATCCAATGGTGGTCCTCTAAGCTCTTGAGCTAATTCACACAAATTTAACTTATTAAAATCTCATTATGCTAGCTTATGGCCGAATATGACAAGGAGTTTAAATGGTCATATGGCCACCCTTTAGCTCGAATACACAATGGTCATGCACATTTTTAATTACATCAAGCAATTCGATACAATTCATTCAAACATCAAAGAGAAGCTCAAGGTACTTAGCCCATATATCCATTAGACATTAGAGTCACATGTGTACGAAATCACGAATCGAATTCAACATACTAGCTAATATTTCCCCCTTAGCCGAATTTCTAAGTCAAGCTAAAGCCATCAATAGGCTACCTAAGGCCGAATATACACATCAACATATGTACTGCTTCATGTGGCGAACATACACATCTATGTTGAGGTCGATTTCAACACTTGATACATTCTACAAGTATGGTCGCTTGTATCGACTAAACACCATTTTGTTTCAAGTTCAAAACTAGGCTAATACGCACATATACACTAGTAAATCAAACACTAACATTTGTACTTCACCTTACTAGCATTTCTCATTCAAATAACATGAACAACGACCATAGTTTTCTTTTACTTCCTACCATGGCCGAATGCCATACAACACCATACCATGCATCATTACAAGCTTTACTTTTAGCATGCAAATGACATCCACAAATCCACCTTAGCCGAACATTATCTCCATGACATAGTGAAGATTTGAACCATGGGCTAGTTAGAACTAAGCTAACTACTAAAACATGCTTGAATCTCATGGTACAACATCAAACTTACCTTAACTTAGATGCAAATATGGCCGAATATCTTCAACTTTTCTCCTTTCAAACCAGCCAAGAAGAACCAAAGGATGAAGCTTTTCTTTTCTCTTTGTATTTTCTTCCTAGTTTTGGCTCAAAGAAAGGATGAACAAATTTTTTTTCTTTCTTTCCCTTCAACTCACGGCAATGGGGGGGATCACACACCTTCTCTCTTTTTTTTTCTCATTTCTTTATTCCTCACCTTAGTTTAATTTTTCCTCCCATATTGCACCAACAAAACATGTCTATGACATGTTTTGCCCATCCTCCCTTGTCATGGCCGGCCACCACTTATAAAAAGAGGGGTATTTGATAAGCAAGACCATTGTTTTGCATGCATGCTTTAATTAGTCATCACACATTTCCCTATCCTACTTTCAAAGTTTACTACTAGGTCCTTTTTAGTGAAATTCACATTTATAACCCTAAATCAAATCATCAAAAATGCCACACATGAGTTAACACACATTATAGGCATCAAAATAAATTTTAAATTATTTTTATGCCTCGGTTTTGTGGTCCCGAAACCACATTCCGACTAGGGTCATTTTAAGGCTGTCACAGATAGGTTAGCTCAGGGTTGGAAATCGTCGAAGGCAACCTCACACTATCAAGCTACCTCATTTGCAGCATTGGTGAATCTTAATGTCTTCAAGTGAGTGTCATGTATGGGGACTTAGTTTTATGATAGATGCTGTAATGATTAGACATATGTATTGGCTTATATTGATTCATTGTATATATCCATGAGATGTGGCTTGTAATGATTGTGGCTTGTAAGCCAAATTATCCATGGTAAGTTCTAATGCTTGTGATACGATGATGTGTTTATGCTTGTGGGATATGAATGGTTGGTATTATGACATATATGCATGATGGGTGCTTTCTGACCGATCAAAATGGTCATATCCACGTGGTAATGTATAATATGGAAATAAGTTGATAATGTTTGAACATGAATACTTGATGTTGATTGAAGCTACTTGATAAACTGATGGTGATGAAAGTTCAGTAAAAGTGATCATCAAATGACAAGGTTAATAAATATAAAATTGTTGTGTCTAGATTTGATATTATAAGAGTATGTGTAATAAGTGAATGATAGCATGCTAAAGGTAAGAATATACCTTAGTGAAGTATGTTAAATCATTAAAATAATGCAATGATGTATATCTTTGATGTTTGTAAAGATGTGAGGGATTAATAGTAACAAAAGGCTTGGAAAATAGCCTAAGTACTAGTCACACGGGCAGAGACATGGCCATGTGTCTCAACAATGTCGAGGACATGGGCGTTCCCTGTGTCCACACGAGCGTGTGAGTGTGGTTAAATTTGTTTTGCTGATATCATAAACAGAGAGTTGCACGGCCTGAGGACACGGGCGTGTTGGAGACACATGGGCGTTTCCCTGTGACCACACAAGCGTGTGACCCTGTTTCAGGAAAATTTTTCTAACTTTCGCCAAAACTTTCTAAAGTTATCGATTTAGTCCCAAACTACCTTTAATGCATGTTTAGAGCCTCGGTTGCTCGTGTAAGGGACATTATTCATGTGATTGAATGTTTTTAATTTAAATGAAATTTTATGGCCTGCTTTTGCATGTTTGTGAATGTTTAAGTCCGGTAACGCCTCTAACTCTATCCTAGCGTCGGATACGGGTAAGGGGTGTTACAGTTATGGTCCAACGATGGTTTTATGTCTAAATAGTTTCCATAGCCTTGCTATGGTCTTAAATGCAAATACAGTTCGTCTCTATTGATATAAGGAATTATCATTTTCATAACTTTTTACAATTCCAGTTCTACCAACAAATCAATTTAATATTAGTAATTTTATATAATTTAAGCTCAAACATTCATAAATAATTAGAAATATAATTGAGTTCATATTAAATGGACTTATCTAATAAAAATGAAGTCAAAATCGAGACAACGATAAATCTATTACTTTAGCCTTTACGTGGTTCGAGCCTGATCGATTTATTTCTTGATGTAAAATAATAATTCTATTTAATGGTCAACTTCTAGCAACATAATTAACTAATTTTATGAAATTAAGTCTTTCTGTACATTTTTACAAATTTCCCCAACATTTTACCTTTTATGAAATTTAGTCCCTAAGTCCAAACTTGCAATTTAACTGTTTTCAACCAAATTCAAGCTTAGTCAAATTGTTTGAGACCCTATTATAGCCCATATTTCCTTTTATTTCACATCAAGTCCTCGTAATTTTATCGCTTTAACATTTCATTCCTAAAACATTAAAATTACCAAAAATTACTTTCCAAATAGTCCCATTTAACAACCAAGCTTAATAATTTACCATAAAACTTCAAGAATATCCAAAACTCATCAATGGCATAATCCATAATCTTTAACTGTTTTGAAAACAGAGATACGAGTTAGCTGGACCTAGTTGTAATGATCTCAAAAACATAAAAAATTACAAGAAAATGATTAAAATTGACTTACCAAATTGGAGGACAAGCTTGCCCGAAGCTTCCCAGCATTAACAATGGTGTTTTAGCCTTTTTTTCCTAGAAGATTCATGAAGATGATGTATTTTAACCTTTGTTATCTTTTATTTATTTACTTAATTTTGCAATTTACTAATTTAACCTTTCAATCTAACTTATAAAATGACTAATTCATGTCTATAAGTGTCCAATATTTATGAATACGGTATAATTACCATCTAAGGAAGGTTTATTGCACAATTGGTCCTTCAATTATTCTAAAATTTTTAACTAAACAAACTTAATTTTAATTTAATCCTAAACTAATAAGGACTTAATAACAAAAATAGCCCAAAGGCTAGTGGATTAATCATATCCACCACCACTTGGACTTTTGATCATGGTTTAATCACTATTTTGGTCCCTTTACAATTTTAAATCTATAGCAATTCACTTTTACCTCTTTTATAATTTAGTCCTTTTACCTTAATTAAGCAACCAATCGTCAAAACTACTGGACCAAACCTCATTTCACATAGAATACAACTCTATAAATATTTACTAAAGTATTTATAGCTTTAAATTATGGAAATGGGGTCCTAATACCTCATTTACAAAAACCACTTGACCTTTGGACTAAACCACTTATACTAACCATTAATCCAATTAATTAAAATTCATCAAATCAAAATTCAATATAAAAATTATTATTGACTTGTATAACTAACTTTATGAACTTATTCGTCAGATTTGTAATCCTAAAACCACTGTTTCTAACACCATTAAAAAATAGGCTGTTACAGGAATCCTAAACCATTCGTCCCCTATTCTCCCTAATTTGTTTAGAAGCTTTAAAGATGAAAAGAGAAAGAATACTTTCTCTTTCGTTCCACCAAGCCTTTATCTTTTCTTTAATTTAATACATTTTCATTTTATAATTGTTAATTACTTAAGTTTTATAATATAAACATACATACATACTTCCTTAGCCGGCCATATATTTATTAGGTATAAATACTTTTTAATCCCTCTGCATTAAGTTCTAATTATAAATTCCTAACAGTTCACACTTTTATCACTTATGTGGTTTAGTCCCTAAACCTTAATCAAGAAATAATTCAATAAAATTACTCAACCAAAATTAAATTTACTTCTAATATAATTTTGTAAATATTTACTGTTTTGATTTACAGAAACGGGGTTTGAAAACACACTTTCTGACCCACTGACTTTTGGGCCATTACAACTTTCTAGTAAACAACCTTATCTGTTATTCTCGAACCACAAATTACCCTGAGTGTGGGCTCGAGTAACACAAACCGAATCACAAATTGAAAGCTTTAATTTAACTTTCAAGGTGTAAGCATAGACTTACTAGAAGAGATAAAACTCATAGGGTCTAAATGGCTTTACAAGAAGAAAAGAAATGTGGAAGGAAAAGTTGAAACTTATAAGGTAAGACTTGTGGCAAAATAGTATACTAAAAAAAGGTATATATTATGTAATAGCCCAGTTTTAGTTAAATCAGAATAGTGGTTTGAAGAGCACAAATCTGAATTAGTAAAATAATTTTTATATAAATTTATGGTTTACAGCATGTGATTTCGTGTGCTAATTTTATTGTTTAAGTGGTTAATTTGATAAAAGGACTTGATCGCGTAAAATACAAAAGTGGCATGCTATAAGTTAAAAGTGTCAAATTGTTATGGCTTATTAATTAGGAGGTCCTTATGATGTTATTATGCCATTGATAAGGTTAATGGACATTAATGGCCTTATATTATGTGTTTTATAATGGTTTTTATTAAGGTTGAATTAGTAATTTAGTTATTAAAGTTATTATTAATAAAAGAAAACCAAAAATTGGCTTCATTATCACCATATTCAACCAAAAATCAGCAAAAGAAATAGGGTTTCTAATCCTTCAAACATTCGGCACTTATCTTGGCTAATTGATATGTGATTTTTGATCCATTTTTTGATGGTTTCTATGTTTTTGTGATTGTTGCTTAGTACTCTATCTAGCCCATGCTTGAAATTTTGAATTTGATGATGATTTTGAGATATGCCATGGATGAATCCATGAGTTTTGTGTTGTTAATTGATGAAAAATGAAAGATATGTGTTGAGTTAATATGTTTTGTATTGGGATTTTTTATGATTTGATTATTATGGGCTAATTTGTGACATGAGAAATTGAAGGGTTAAAATGTGAAATAAGTGAAAGTTATAGGCTACTAGATACTGTATGAAAATTCAGCTAAGCATGAGAAATGTGAAATTATGTGTATTTTGTGATTTCATGAAACAGGGACTAAAATGTCAAAATATGAAATTTTAGGGGCTAAAGTGTAAAATGCCCTAATTATGTGTTTTTGGATTGAAATAAATAAATGTGTGATTAAATTAGTGAAATCTGAATTTATATAGATCTAGAACGAAAGAAATTGGAATTAGATTGAGAAAAGTCGAAGGTTGTAGAATAATTGACTCGTTTAGCCATTCTCATTTTAGATGTAAGTTCATATGCAAATAATTGCAATTAAATTAAATTAAATTATAGGTGTTTACTTGTTATTGAATTGTTGTGAATATTGAATGAGTAATTATGAGCAAGGAACGATTAAGTTTCGATATCTGAAAGTCCCGTATGAACTTAGGAAGAGCATAGGATACGATTGTCATGACATTAGGTTATCGAGATGTGATTACATGAAAGATCATGTCTGGGACATTGGCATCGTATTATGATTTCGTGTAAAACCCTGTCTGGGACAGTGGCATCGATATGTCTCTACATGTAAGACCATATCTGGGATATGGCATTTTACGAGCTTATGTGATTTTCGAGTATCCTTAACGATTCCAAATGGTTCAACGGGCAAAGTCAAGTTGTGAAAGATTATGTGAATGAGCTTAGGTACGTATAAGATTCATACGAACATTAAGATGAGAAGTAATTGATGAACTTACATGTGAATGTGAATAATTATGCATTGATAAAGGTTTGTGTATCTATATGTGCTTATACATGAATTACTTATTTGATGGATTCAAATATGATATTGAATATGTGTACCGTGGAACGGTTTCTGTAATTGAATGTGTTAAGCTATGTTTAATATATTTGAACTGATATGAATATGTTTATATTGTAGCTTTATTTGTATATGGCTTACTAAGCTTATAAAGCTTACTTTGTGTGTTCTTTTCATGTTTTATAGATCATTGAAGCTAGCTCGGATATCGGGGATCATCGAAAAATCATCATTATACTATCGACTACTTGTTGGTATTTTTAAAGCTTTGAAAATATTTCATATGGCATGTATAGGCTAGAGAGCTAATGATATGTTTTGTGTTAAGATTTGAGCTATGAGATTTGGCTTACTTTTGTGTTGGAAATGTTGTATATATTGGTCTTTTGAGTTGGTGTAACACCCCGAACCCGAGACCGTTGCCGGTGTCGGACACGAGGGGTTAACAAGCCAAAACCACTTATAGCACCGACCAACTTGACATTCCCAGGCAAGCTGGAAAACTGCGTCACTGTTGCCTTAAAAAGCATATCTCGAGTTACAGAACTTGGAAACTGATTCCGTAAATTTTCCCTAAATTTAGACTCATATATCCATCCCTGGATTTTTTTCTAGAATTTTTGGTTGGGCCAATTGGTACAGTTTATTAGTTAAAGTCACCCATGTTACAGGGGTCGACTACACTGACCTTCGCGCGTTACAACTTGAATATCTCTCTATAAAGGGTTTCAATACTGATGCCGTTTGTTTCTAATGAAACTAGACTGAAAAAGGAATCTGTACATATAAGGCATGACTTCTAATTCATTCTGGATAATTTATGGTAAATTTTCAAAGTCGCGACAGGGGACCCAGAAACCGTTCTGCCCCTGTCTCACGAGAACTTTAATATCTCTCAGTATACTGTTCATATGATTGTTTCGTTACTTTCATATGAAAATAGACTCGTCAAGGTTCGATCACATAATTTATTCACTATTTAACACCATTCCTAAAAATTTTGGTGATTTTTCACATCCACGTCACTGCAGCTGGCAGCCTCTGTTTTTAAGGTAGGCTTTACCTATATTGTAGTTCCCATGGACCAACTATAGTCTAGTCATACTTAGGTCCACATATGATCATATTTAGCCATTCCAATGGCTGATCATGTGATCAACACTCTCATTCCAAACCATAATCACATCATGAAACCAAATATAATTACAAACCACATATGGTCAAATTCCATACTCCACTTTTACGAACCATTTTCGCATGGCCGCACACATATACATCACAAAGTACTTAAAAACAACCGAGGGTGGTCCTATACATGCCATATCCAAAACTCAACTAAAGGAGTACCAAAAAGGGCTTTGATAGTGTGGTTGACTTCAACTTCTATGATCCCGAATCCGATCGCTAACGAGCAAAATCTATAAACAGAGAAACAAAGAAACGGAGTAAGCAATTTATGCTTAGTAAGTTTCGAGCCATAATATATTTGCACAATTGCCTTCGGGCTTAGCCCGGATATCATAACTCACCCAATTGCCTTCGGGCTTAGCCCGGATATCATAACTTGCACAATTGCCTTCGGGCTTAGCCCGGATATCACTCGAACATTCATACACATCTTTGTTTCAATTTCATAACACAACTTTTATGCACAATTCACTTAGCAAAAATATCATTTCGGCTCAATGGCCACATACAAAGGCACAATTTCGATTGCTTATTACTTCATTCAATCGAATCAAAATCTAAGTTTCGATACTCGAAAACTTACCTCGGACGTGGTCGAACGATTTCGACGGCTATTCGACGACTTTTTCCTTCCCCTTATCGGATTTAGCTCCCCTTTGCTCTTAAGCTTAATTTAACAAATAAATTGGTTTTATCATTTGAGCATCGAAAGAGGAATTCAAGATACCTAGCCAATATGCATTTGACCATTTACGTAACTTTTGGTAATGATATTGGTATGATTTTGAGTGGTCAATTGTGATGGTTCTGAGTAATGAGGTGTTGGTATTGATATTGCATGATTTTGGACTTGATTGAGTTTGGTTTGAATGCCTATTGATGATATGGTCATATATGGGTTTAGGTTGTTGCAATTTTGGGAGAGAAAAATGGCTTGGAAAATAGCCTATTTTCGTCCACACGGGCAGAGACACAAGCGTGTGTCTTAGCCGTGTGTGACACAGGGCCAGGTGACATGGTCATGTGTCCCCTATTATTTATTTAGAAACCAAGTCAGTAGCTTCATATGGCCTAGCACACAAGCATGTGACTTGGCCGTGTGACATAAGTCAATATACCCTCCAGTTTTGACATGGCCTGGCACACGGGCGTGTGAGGCCATTTCGAAGGGTACATAGGCTAGTCACACAGGAGTGTGGTTGGCCGTGTGGCCCAAGTCAGAGTGTTAATCGGGGTCAAACATGGGCTGGGACACGACCATGTGATCCCATTTCAAATGTCCACATGGCCTGTGACACGGGAGTGTCTCTCAGCCGTGTGAGACACACAGCCTGGCATACGGCCGTGTGTCCCCTACACTTTGAATTTTTTTTATGTTTTTCTAAAAATTTATTAAGAATTTGATTTAGTCTTGAACATTTCTAATGCTTGTTTTAAGCCCCAACGGCTCATTTTAGGGACTATATGACTGTATTTGAATAAATTTTGTTTGGATTTGAGAAATGTATATGAAATGAATGATTGTTTAAGAAATAAGTCCGGTAATGCTTCATAACCCTATTCTGGCGATGAGTAAAGGTTAAGGGTTTTACATTTGTTGGTATCAGAGCTACGATTTAGTCAATTTTTTGACTAATATAGCATGTGTGAGTCTAGCTATACATGCCATATTTAACCTGTGATAGTGTGATTGTAACAGTTCGGTTTAGACCCTAGTTGGAATAGTAATTTCGAGACCACAAATCTGAGTTAAAAAAATATTTAATATTATTTTTCGTGTTTATTATATGTGAATTATCATGTGTAAAAATTTCGTTTGAAAATTTGATCGTTTGTGTGATTAATTTGCAAAAAGGACCTAATCGCATAAAATGAAAAAGTGGCATTCTATTTGATTAAGTGCCTATTTGTTGTGGCTTTCTAAATGAGAGGTCCTTATATTGATATTTGACCATTGGAAGTTTGAATGGACATTAATGACCATTTATTATGTGTTTAACATATGTTTATAATAAGGTTAAAATAGTAAAATGCATATTTATGTTAATATTATCATACAAAACATCAAATTAGGCTATTTTATGAGGTAATTGCCGAAAATTGAAGAAAGAAAGAAAAGAATAAAAGCTCTTAGGGTTTCGACACTTCTGATTGTGATTAAGGTATGGTTTTTTATCTGTTTTTTTATAATTTCTACGTTTTTGTGACCGTTGCTTTGTGTTTTACTAAGCCCATGTCTCAATTTTTGGCTTTGTGGATGATTTTGAGTTGAGCTTTTGATGAAATTGTGAGCTTTGAGATGTTATTGTTGGAAAATAAAAGATATGTGTTGGGTTGATATATTTTGTCTTTGAATTTTTGATGAATTTGAGTAAGATGGGCTAAATTGTGAAATTTGTAAATTGAAGGACTAAAATGTGAAATAAATGAAATGTGTGGAATTGTATGAGTACTATGAGAATTTTTCTAGGCATATGTGCAAGGAAATTTGGTGTATTTTGTGATTTTTGTGATTAGGGACTAAATTGTCAAAATGTGAAAATGTGAGGGCTAATTTGCAAAATGCCCTAAATATGTGTTTGTGGATTGGTTTGAATGATTTGGTGAATAAAAGAGTTAAATTTGAATTTATATAGATCAAGAACAATAGAAAACGGAATTAGATCTGGGAAAGTCGAAAGTTATCGAGTAGTCGATTCCGTCTAGCCGAATTCGTACGAGGTAAGTTGATATACAATATTTTGAATTGAATTATTATTGATTATATGATAGTGAACATTGATAAATGGTTATATGAGTTGAGTATGAGATATCCAAGAAAGTATCGACAAAGTTCCGACGTCCGAAAAGCTCCGTACGAACCTTAAGAATAGTTAGGATACATATGTCATGACATAGGATCCGATATGTGTTTTCGTGTAAGATCACGTCTGGGACGTTGTCATCGACTTATGGTTTATGAGTAAGACCATGTCTGGGACGTTGGCATCGTACTTGATTTCGTGTAAGACCATGTCTGGGACAGTGGCATCAATATTTGATTACATGTAAGACCACATTTGGGACGCTGACATTGTACGAGCTTTTCGAGTTATCTGAGTATCCTTATGATTCCAAACGGTTCAACAGGCATTCCGAGAAATGAATGAATATATGAAATGTGTATTCGATTCAAGCATGTTTGAAATGTATATCATATTTTATGTTGAAAGGTAAGTATATGTACCTTAGTGAACAAGTGATGATATGTGTCAAATGAATGATAAAATATGCTATATGTGCTAAAGAATTTGGAATATGTGAAATGTATATGAACATTGAGGTTTGTGATAGTATTTGGCTATAATATATATGAAAATTGATGATGCTTATATGAATTAGATGATAAGTTTATTTGTATATGGCTTACTAAGCTTTTGAAAGCTTATTTTGTGTGTGTTTGCATTGTTTTATAGATATCGTAGCTATCGGGAGCTTGAAGATCGTCGCTGATTGCCACCACACTATCAAACCTTAATTTGGTACCTTTTGAAAATGTATATATTAAAGTATGGTAGTATAGGCTAGAAATACTTTGAGGTATGTTTTGTAATCTGTATATCATAGCATGAGATATGGCTAGATTATGTTTGATCTTATGTTTGATTTTGGTATATGATATGTGATGTGCTTATGGATGACCAAATGAAATGGTCAATTTTGGTAAGTTTTGATATATGTTTATTTGAGAAAATGGTAAGTTTGGTTATGAGATTGTATGATATAAATTTGAAGTATTGAAACATATGCTTTGGTATGATTTTGGTTAAGAATTGGTATGATTTGGTTGACAAATTGAGAATGGAATTTGTTGTTAAGTTATTGGTATAAATGGTGTATGCTTTGATTGTGAAATGGTTGGAATTTGATGT